>NW_028225179.1:125048956-125282759 GCF_052327205.1 Somniosus microcephalus
GCTGTTCGTGACCCTGGGAGCGCTTGGTGCTGACGCTGGGGATCAAAACTGGAAAATACACATTTACATCATCTTCCTTGGAGCTCCATATCAGTGTTAATGGAAACAAAGTCTTGGGCTGGGGGTTGCATGCTGTTTACACCCTGGTCTTCCATTCTCCAGCACCGAAAGAAAAGGAAAAGTCCTTTTCTGATTGATTCCTTGGTGTCCAGATTCTGTCTCTCTTTATAATTTCCCCATGAGATTTGTAGCAGCAGCTCTTTAATCTGATCCAGTAACGTTTCTTCTGTTCCTTTCCCCTCAGGATATTGATGCCCTTTTGACCAGGTAAGCAGATTTAAAGAAGCCGTTCTGTGATCTGATCGCTGCTCTCTCTCGAACACGGACTGATCCCCAGCCCTGTTTTTACAGGTGTGAGATCGAGGTTCACAATCCTGGAGCTGTCTCCGCTGAGCTACCTGTGGATATAGTTGGCGGACCATTCAAATACGTCGAGGTGTGGAGGGAAATGAGAGCAGTGATTTCACCAGGTATCACTCTCTGTATATCACCTTCTCCCCACTGTTATCCATGTGACTAATGACGTTTAATACATTGGATGACACCAGGTGTTGTTCTCTGTATATTATTGGGGACCTTTCTCCCACCAAGTTAAACAACCTGTATTTAATGATAGTCAGTGTATGGAGGGATCTGCTACTGAGGGACATCACCTGACCTCGGCACTCTTCTGATCGGCTTACCAGGCCACTGGTGGGGCCCACGTGCACCCTTATGGAGGTTGATACACTTCCCTCACTCGGTGTACCAGCCGCCATGACTACATCATGTCCCCTTCCAAGGCCAAGGACTGGGAACTCCCAGCTAAGGGAGACCTCACCTTTGGCTCTTCCTCAGGTCCATCATTTGCCTTGTAAGGGGCAGGTCAAAGTTCAACATATCACAACTCACAGACACATTTTCCGAGAGAGTTCCTCTGGTCGCCTGCTACCAAGTACGTTTAAGGCACAGATCAATATGAGCAGCCATTTTATTCAGCCAACTGAAGTCATCCTCTGCTATTTGGAGCTGAATTTTCCCCAAGGATCACTCCTTTCATGTGTGAGTGGAGTTGCGGGTGGGAATATTTAGGTGTCAGCCGTGGCATCTCGTCCCTGGTTAGAATGTTGTGGGTTCAAGTCCAAACCCAGAGTCCTGAGTGCAAAAATCCAGGCTGACACTCCAGTTAAGAACTGAGGGAGTGCTGCACTGTCGGAGATACCGTCCTTCGGAAGAGACTTTACACCTTCTCAGGTGGAGGTTAATGATCCCATGGCACTAGTTTGAAGAAGAGCAAGGAGCTCTCCCTGTTGTCCTGGCGGAGATCTCGGAGGGTTGTAGGGCTGGAGGAGATTACACATAGGGAGGGGTGAAGCCTTGGAGGGATTTGAACACAAGGATGAGAATTTTAAATTTGAGGCAATGCTGGACCGGGAGCCAATGTAGGACAACGAGCACAAGAGGTGATGGGTGAACGGGACTTGGTGTGATTTAGGAAACGGGCAGCAGAGTTTTGGATGAGCTCAAGTTTCGCTCCGTGGTTCCACCCATAGAATAAATGACCATGTTTCCAGGCTCACCATTGGCTGCTGTGTAGACGGAAATAGAACTGTCGCCTCTTCAGTCCCATTCAGCCATTAGAAAGGTCGTCACCACTGCCCCAAAAGTGCCAGAATACAGCAGGCTGGGCTCAGGGAGGGAGACTGAGATCCTACAGCTTCTGGTCAATGAGGCCTTGTCCTGGAGCGAGATCTTTATTATAAATAGATTGATGAAAACCTGCGCTGTGTAAATAGGGCTGAGGGAACGGTGAGGGTTCAAAGGTGAGAAATCTCTTCAGATGCCCTGTCCCTGGGGCTCCACAGTTCCTGGGCTGAGGAAAGTGGTGATGGCCCATCACTGTCTGTACACCTCTCGTGATCCAGTCCTGGTTTTCTGATAGTAACAGCTTCCCATTCATGTTTTGTTTCAGTCCCAGCATCTCTCACCCTGGACCCAGTGACGGCAAGCAAACAACTCATCTTGTCCCAGGATCTGACCAGTGTGAGGTGGGCGAATAAGAAGCAAGACCTTCCTGATCAGCCAGAAAGATTTGAAAAACACTTCAATGTTTTGAGCTCAATGAGTTTCACATCAGGAAGACACTACTGGGAGGTGGGTCTTGGAAACAAGACTCACTGGATTGTGGGTGTCTGCAGAGAGTCTGTCAACAGGAAGGGAGACATCATATCTTCAACTGAGAATGGATATTGGGTCATCGGCCGGCTTTCTGAGTACAGATCATTGAAAATACCAGACGTCATCTCCCATCTGGAAGTGAAACCCCGGAAGCTGGGAGTTTACCTGGACTATGAGGGAGGACAGGTGTCATATTACAATGCTGAAGACATGTCTCACCTGTACACTTTCACTGACACTTTCACCGAGAAACTCTATCCCATCTTTAGTCCGTGTAGTAATAAGAATGGCACAAACTCTGAACCACTCACACTGCTCACTCGTTAACACAGTGGGACATGTTTTCTGAGGTCACGGCCGTGGTGAGCAGCCTTACCCACTGCCCGAGCAGCCCACGTTGCCCCGATCCTTGGCCGTGTACTGCCGGTGGGTGAGGGTGTTTGCTGTTAGACTGTACACTAAGTTAGCTCAGTGCCTCTACCCATCTCTCTGTCCCTGTCTCAATCTACTGTGACCCAGACACATTGTGCTGGAATATAATGAAGTAGAATGATCTCCTGAATTGTGATAACTGTGTCCAGCTTCATAACAATTAGTTGTGAATCTGTTTATATTTTCACCCTTTAATAAATGTTTGACTTGTAGACTGGACTGACACTGGGTGTGATGATTGTTGAGTCAGGGAAGTAGTAGAAAGAATTAGGAACAGGAGGAGGCCATTCAGCCCCTTGAGCCTGTTCTACCATTCAATTGGATCATGGCTGATCTGTATCTTAACTCCATCTACCAGCCTTGGTTCTGCAACCCTTAATACTCTTAACGAAGAAAAATCTATCAATCTCAGTTTCGAAACTTTCCATTGACCTCCAGCCTCAACAGCATTTTGAGGGCGAGAGTTCCGGATTGACACTACTCTTTGTGTGAAGAAGTGTTTCCTGACATCACCCCTGAATGGTCTATCTCTAATTTGAAGGTCATGACCCTTGTTCTGGACTCCCCCACCAGAGGAGATAGTTTCTCTCTCTTTACCCCATCAAATCGTTTAATCACCTTAAACCTCTCAATTGGGCAGATTCTTCAATCATCGGAGAGCAGAGGGAAAATGGCTTGGGACCAATACCAGAGGGAAGGGGCACCTGTTCATGGGCCACCTGACCTTGATGACCTTCCCTTGATACTTTCTTCCTTTATCTCCCTGTTTGTGCTCTTCACAGTGAGGATCGTCAGTGCAGTGGAATGGGGTTTACTTTCTGCTCCAATCCCCGGGTCAAGCTCTCCCAGGTTTAATGCCCCATCAGCCTGGAGGCTGTTAAGTGACGGGGGAATGAACACTTTCCCACTGGGGGCAACCAGCAGCAGCACCAAGCACTCCCAGGTGCTGCTTGATGTGGTCCTACACACAGTCCCAGTGCAAATACAGCGAGAGGCCTGTCACTGGTGGGCAGATGTGCTCGCCTGCTACAGAGTGAGCGAGGGTGAAGGGGAAGAATTAAGAATCCTCATTGGGCTGTCGGCAAGCACTCCCTGACCCACACTCTCTGCTGACTCGAGGGGACGGTGCCTGAGGGGAGAGAACTGTTCACAATGTCAGCTGGTCTGGAGGCCAGGATGGGAGGTTTGGTGGTCAGCAGTCTAGAGGGATAGGAGTCAAAGGGAGCATGAGGTGAGTCACGGAGGAGCTTGGAGAGGGCATGAGGAGAGAAACTAGAGAAAGACACGAGGCTAGGGCAAGGGGGAATTCTGCAGTGAGGTTTGGCTTGGTCAGCAAGAGATTGGGAGGAAGCAGCAGAGGCCGTGGAACTGATCTTCAATACAAAGAAGTTCATGAGCTTTCCACATTTGTTGTTGGAGCTTAGGACTAGGCAGCTGAAGGCACAGCCACCAGTGGTGGAGCGATTAACATCATGGATGCTCAAGAGGCCAGAATTAGAGGAGCGCAGATATCTCGGGGGATTGTGGAACTGGAGGAGATACAGAGATAGGGTGAATGGGACTTGGTGCGAGTTAGGACACGGGTAAATGAGTTTTGAATGGCCTCAAGTTTATGTAGGGTAGAACATGGCTTCGGTCTTCCCAATATTTAGTTGGAGGAAATTTCTGCTCATCCAGTACTGGATGTCTGACAAGTAGTCTGACAATTTAGAGACAGTGGACGGCTGAAGAGATGCGGTAGTGTGGTAGAGCTGGGTGTGTTAGTGCTGAGGCAGTTTTCCAACTTGTTGAGGTTAGAAAGCTTTAAGAGCTGAATATTCACATTTGGGACTTCTTTTTAATGTTATATTTTTTTAAATGCTGAAAACTGCATTGTTTCACTTTATTTTAATTTGTATTACTTCTGAGTGCATGGCCCCTTCAATACTCAGACCTCTTCATTACCCACAATTCCCTGCGAGCTCCACAGCCTCGATTCCAGAGGCTGTGCGGAATCGCGAACGCTGCACCTGCACACAAACTTCGTCGTGGATCCCTCCAGCAATGCCACCAGGACGGCTTTGCACGGAAGGTAAGTGCTGTACCACCAATCTCCATGCCTCCCCAGACCAATTTTTCTCCGTTAGTGTTGCGGCCATTTTCAGCGGCCGTTAACTTCAGTTGACGGTGACATCGGCAACTTTGCCGGTGAACACAAATTTCTCCCCCATAGAATCTGACAGCACAAAAGGAGGCCATTCGGCCCATCGTGCCTGTGCCGGCTTTTTGAAAAAGCTATTCGATTAGACTCACTCCCTTGCCCTTTCCCCATTGCCCTGCAATTTTCTCCCCTTCAAGTTTTTATCCAATTTACTTTTGAAAGTTATTGTTGAATCTGCTTCCACCGCCCTTTCAGGCAGCGCGTTCCAGATCATAATAACTCGCTGCGTAAAAAAAAATTCTCCTAATCGCACCTCTGGCTCTTCTGGCAATTACCTTCCTCTCCTATCAGTGGAAACAGTTTCTCCAAATTTACTCTATCAAAACCCTTCATGATTTTGAACACCTCTAATTAATCTCCCTTTAACATTCTCTGCTCTGAGGAGAACAATCCCATCTTCTCCAGTCTCTCCACGTAACTGAAGTTCCTCATCCCTGGTCCCATTCCAGTAATTCTCCTCTCCAGGGCTTTGACACCCTTCCTGAAGTGTGGTGCCCAGAATTCGACACAATTATCCAGCTGAGGCCGAACCGGATTTTGCCCCCAAACTTTCAGAAGTCGGCGTTGATGTGGGCCGTGCACTGAATAGGGACCAGAGAGCTTGGTTATTGAACTTATATCAACGGTCCAGGAGTTTGAACCCAAATGTTGATTATGTAGGATCAGAGTCCTCAGAAAGCTGCTCGCCACAATTCTAACCCATGTGGGATGACTTTAATGGACTCAGTTTCACAAGCTCTCTGCACTCACCCTCGATTTGCTGGTATGTTTGTCAAAGATTTGTCAAGCTGGATTCCAAGATATCACTGCACCAAAGTGAAAGGGTTAAAAGCAAATCCTCTCAGTGTTTAAAATGCAGAGCAAACAAACTACAAAGGAAAGAGAAAGGGGTTATGTGCGAAATCACTAAGGGCTGAGGAGAAGCCAGGTGGCGATAAAATGTCTGCCCAACTCAAGGACTTTATACAATGGAGCCTTACAAGAATAAGATAAGGCATAGCCACCAAGCTACACACAGCTAATGCTGAAGTGTGAGAAAGATTTAATAAAATGTCAGCTAGTAACAAAGAAACAAAATGGCTTGCATAGATTATTAAAGAAACCTCAGCCTAGCAACTATGGTCTGGCAGCCTGTAGAACCAGACGTCATAATCCAGGTGGCAGAGATAAGAAACAGAACAGAAAGAATGGGCTCAGTTACAAACGAGTTGTTGATACTGTAACCTATGACCTGCAGCCCAGTGTTGCAGACCAAGAAGGGTCACGAGGCCTAACCGCCAAAATCATTGCAGGGGAGGATTAATTAGCTATTGTATTGAAGGGGTTAAATTGAACCCTCAGAATTCGGACAGCCGAGGTGACCACTAATTAAGTGATGCCAGCAAAATTAAACTCAGAACAAAGGAGTGGAGTCATGTGAAAGTGAATAAGATAAGAAATATCACAATAAAAATTGACTTACGTAAAGAGGCGAAACTAAACAAAGAACAATGTGAGAAGCTTCGAAAAACCAAGATAAGACGCAGTTATGGGACCAGACAGAATATGTGCGTTTTGCATAAGCGATAAGGAATATGCTGCTTTAGCTAAAAATTGTAGACACAGCAGAATATAGGGGTCATGGGAATTTGACCTGTGACCAAAGGCATAGTAAGATGTAACCAACCTTTACTAATACTGAAAAGAATCCATATGTGATCAGGTGATTATTGTAATACAATGTGATCAGGTGATTATTGTAATACAATGTGATTGGATGAAAATAGAATAAAAAGCTGTACCAACCAAGAGAGAACGAGAAGGTGCTCGCACAGACCGCGGGGTCCGAGACTCTTCTCCCAGAGCTCTGATAATAAACTGCATCTTTTTACTTTTACACGATTTAGATGTGAATTTATTTTCACCACAACAAATGTAAATGGTCTGTCCATCCAAACGTTGACATGGTTATGTCCACGTGCTAAGTTAACAGGCTTCAAACAACGACACAGGTCGTGGGTGTACGTCACTAGGATGCATTTGTGGTAATTCACAGACATGCCAAAAGCAAATGGCAGCACTGGCTGACAGCTACAGTGCTGAGCCAGCCTGAGGTTGATCGGATTGAGATGGTCAAGTAGGTGCCAGCCTTGCCAACATCCTAAGAATTAAAACACCAGATAAATGCCCACAATAAACTGCCATTTGATATAATTATAAAATGCACACTATACACAAATAAATATAAATATTATTTAACCAGTTTTCAATGGATTCGCTGTGGGTGTCAACATCCATGTTTAGTCTGAGTTTGTTTCTGGTCACGTGAAGTGAAATCCAGGAAGTGCAGCACCGACCAAGAGTTAACAGTGAAAGCACTAGACAGGGAAGCAGAGAGACCGAGATGGCGTCTGCAGATTTAACACATGAACTGACCTGTCCCATCTGCCTGGAATGTTCACCGACCCGGTGTCCCTGGAATGTGGGCATCACTTCTGCAGATCCTGCATCTCTCGGAGTTGGGAGATGGTCCCGGGAGCTGTCTCCTGCCCCCAGTGTCGGCAGGTCTTCGCCCAGAGGAACACCAGACCCGCTCGGACCCTGGGCAACATCGCTGAGCAGCTCAGACTGCTGAAGGTGAAGGTGACACAGCGGGAGGAGGAGTTTTACTGCGAGGAACACGGGGAGAGTCTGAAGATGTTCTGTGAAGAGGAGCAGAAGGCGATCTGTGTGGACTGCTGGAGCTCAGAGCATCAAACTCACAATGTGATCCCTATAAAGGAGGCCACCCAGAAATACCAGGTGATAGTTCACTGAACTCTCTGCATGTCCGGCACTGATTTAATGTGAAACACAATCTGTACCTGTATCACCTTTAAACACACCCTCAGGTAATGACTGCTGGATATTGAATTTAATTAATTTTATACACATACAACAGGAAGATCCTTCACCCTAAATTCAAGAAGTCACACAACACCAGGTTATAGTCCAACAGCTTTATTTGAAATCACAAGCTTTCGGAGCGCTGCTCCTTCTTCAGGTGAAGTGGAGAAATGCATAAAGACACAGCTTATATAGTCAGAGAATCATGTCAGATGTTTACAGGTAACCTTTCCAACTGCCATTTATCACACCTCGGCAGAGAGATAATCACAGCAGTCAAAGGTGTGAATGGTGTCCAAACAGGTCAGTCAGGGAAACATTACATCAAAGAACAATGAGGTGGGGTCACAAGGGGTCAAATATTGCAGATGCTGATGTCTGTATGAAAAACAAAAAACCAGACAAAAAACATTTTTTTTGGCTGGAAATCACAGCAGGTCCGGCCGCATCTGTGTAGAGAGAACAAGCCAATGTCGACTCGAGTCTGGATGACCCTGCATCAGGTGGGGTTACATATAGCGTGACATGAACCCAAGATCTCTGTTGAGGCCGTCCTCATGGGTGCGGAACTTGGCTATCAGTTTCTGCTCGACGATTTTGCGTTGTCGTGTGTCTCGAAGGCCACCTTGGAGAATGCTTACCCGAAGATCGGAGGCTGAATGTCCTTGACTGCTGAAGTGTTCCCCGACTGGGAGGGAACACTCCTGCCTGGTGATTGTTGCGCGGTGTCCGTTCATCCGTTGTCGCAGTGTCTGCATGGTCTCGCCGATGTACCATGCTCTGGGGCATCCTTTCCTGCAACGTATGAGGTAGACAACGTTGGCCGAGTCACATGAGTATGTACCATGTACCTGGTGGGTGGTGTCCTCACGTGTGATGATGGTATCTGTGTTGATGATCTGGCATGTCTTGCAGAGGTTGCTGTGGCAGGGTTGTGTGGTGTCGTGGTTGCTGTTCTCCTGAAAGCTGGGTAATTTGCTGCGAACGATGGTCTGTTTGAGGTTAGGTGGCTGTTTGAAAGCGAGTAGTGGAGGCGTGGGGATGGCCTTAGCGAGGTGTTCGTCGTCATCGATGACATGTTGAAGGCTGCGAAGAACATGGCGTAGTTTCTCCGCTCCGGGGAAGTACTGGACGATGAAGGGTACTCTGTTGGTTGTGTCCCGTGTTTGTCTTCTGAGGAGGTCTATGCGATTTTTCGCTGTGGCCCGTCGGAACTGTCGATCGACGAGTCGAGCGTCATATCCCGTTCTTACAAGGGCGTCTTTCAGTGTCTGTAGGTGTCCATCGCATTCCTCCTCGTCTGAGCAGATCCTGTGTATTCGCAGGGCTTGTCCATAGGGGATGGCTACTTTAACGTGGTTAGGGTGGAAGCTGGAGAAGTGAAGCATCGTGAGGTTGTCCGTGGGCTTGCGGTAGAGTGAAGTGCTGAGGTGTCCGTCTTTGATGGAGATTCGTGTGTCCAGGAATGAGACTGATTCTGAGGAGTAGTCCATGGTGAGTTTGATGGTGGGATGGAACCTGTTGATGTTATCGTGTAGTCTTTTCAGTGATTCTTCACCGTGGGTCCATAGGAAGAAAATGTCGTCGAGGTATCTGGTGTATAGCGTTGGTTGGAGATCCTGTGCAGCGAAGAAGTCTTGCTCGAACTTGTGCATGAAGATGTTTGCGTATTGGGGTGCGAATTTGGTCCCCATGGCTGTTCCGTGTGTTTGGGTAAAGAACTGGTTGTCGAAGGTGAAGACATTGTGGTCAAGGATGAAGCGGATGAGTTGTAGGATGGCGTCTGGAGATTGGCTGTTGTTGGTGTTGAGTACTGAGGCTGTCGCAGCGATGCCGTCATCGTGGGGGATACTGGTGTAGAGTGCCGAGACGTCCATCGTGGCGAGGAGTGTTCCTGGTTCAACTGGTCCGTGGGTGCTGAGCTTCTGTAAGAAGTCTGTAGTGTCGCGACAGAAGCTGGGGGTTCCCTGTACGATGGGTTTCAGGATGCCCTCGACATATCCAGAGAGGTTCTCACACAGGGTTCCGTTGCATGATGCGATAGGACGTCCAGGTGTGTTGGCTTTGTGTATCTTTGGGAGGCAGTAGAAGTCTCCCACGCGGGGAGTACGTGGGATGAGAGCATGTAGGATGCTTTGAAGGTCTGGATCGAAGGTTTTGATCAGTCTGTTGAGTTGGCGGGTGTGTTCTTTGGTCGGATCTGCGGGTAACTGTCTGTAGTGTTCCTGGTTGTCCAGTTGTCGGTATACTTCTTTGCAATAGTCCGTTCTGTTCTGTATGACGATGGCACCTCCTTTGTCTACTGGTTTGATGACGATGTTGCGGTTGGTCTTGAGAGCGTGGATGGCGTTGCGTTGTGCTCGGGTGACATTCTGGACTGTCCTGTGAGTGCGGCTGATGAATCTGGCGTTGATGCATCTCCTGACAGCTTGAGCATACATGTCAAGCTTAGGGCAGCGACCCTCCGGAGGGGTCCAATTTGACTCTTTCTTCTTCGGTTGCTGCACTGCCCTAAATCCCTGAATCCCTAAATTCAGCACAGACTGCCAACATGTAAATCACAATTATAATTATTCATTGACAGTATTGTATTTTATATGTGAACGTTTAGTTATCATAGAACAGTCGAACTTTAGGAGCCCGTGTATTTCATTCACTCTTTGTGCTAATAATCTGAGTCTCTGGCGGCTCATAAACTGGCAGCAGTTCACTGCCCGAGCTCCCTTGTTAGTGAATAATTCACAGTCTGTCTCTCCCTGCCCTGTTCTAACACTGTACCACGGTCAGAGACACAGGGAATGTTTCCTATTCCCTTTTCTAACATTGCGCATCATTGTCAGGAATACAGGGAATGTTTTCTGTTTCAAACGCTGATGCGTTTTTGTCTCTTAGGAAAAATTGGAAAAGTCATTGGAGTTTCTGCAAAAGCAAATGGATCTTGCTCTTCAATGTAAAAGAGAAGAGGAGGATGTGATCGCACAGATAAAGGTAGTGGCGTGTCCTCTGGGGTTTGTGTAAAGTACCCTCTGTTCGTAACTGACTGACTGAGCGTTTAACACAGTGAGAGAGAGTTTTACTGAATTAAGAGCTTTCTGTCCCAGCACACTGCAGGCTGCCACCTGGACTTCAGCATGAGGGACCGTCTATAAATTGACATTGTTTTCAAAATCGTAGACAGTACGTTGTTTGATTCCCATAATATCCCAAATGCCTGCTGCTAGTTGATTCCTTTCTAAATGAGTTTATGTGTGACAATTACTCCCTCTCCTAATTGAATATCTTACAGTCTTGTACAACTGTGACAATTAGGACAATCCCTAACTAGCCAGCCCCAAGATTATAAGCAGAATTCCAGAGTCAGTGTGACCCACCTGAATATCTCAGTTCGTAGAATCATAGAAATTTACTGCACTGAAGGAGGCCATTCGACCCATCCTGTCTGTGCCAGCCGAAAAAGAGCTATCCAGCCGAATCCCACTTTCCAACTCTTCGTCTATAGCCTTACAGGTTCTAGTGCATAGCCAAGTACTTTTCAAATGTGATGAGGGTTTCTGCCTCAACCACCCTTTCAGGCAGTGAGTCCCAGACCCCCACCACCCTCTGGGTGAACAAAGTTCTCCTCAACTCCCCTCTAATCCTTCTACCAATTACTTTAAATCTAGGGCCCCTGGTTATTGATCTCTCTGCTAGGGGAAATAGGTCCTTCCTATCCACTCTATCTAGGCCCCTCATAATTTTATACACCTCAATTAGATCTCCCCTCAGCCTCCTCTGTACTAAAGAAAACAACCCCAGCCTATCCAATCTTTCTTCATAGCTAAAATTCTCCAGTCCTGGCAATATCCTCGTAAATCTCCTCTGCACCCTCTCTAGTGCAATCACATCTTTCCTGTAATGTGGCGACCAGAACTGTACACAGTACTCTAGCTGTGGCCTAACTAGTGTTTTATACAGTTCAAGCATAAATTCCCAGCTCTTGTATTCTATGCCTCGGCTAATAAAGGAAAGTATCCCTTATGCCTTCTTAACCATCTTATCTACCTGTCCTGCTACCTTCAGGGATCTATGGACATGCACTCCAAGGTCCCTCTGTTCCTATACACTTCTCAGTATCCTACCATTTATTGTGTGTTCCCTGCCTTGTTAGCCCTCTCCAAATGCATTACCTCACACTTCTCCAGATTGAATTCCATTTTCCACTTTTCTGCCCACTTGACCAGTCCATTGATATCTTCCTGCAGTCTAAAGTTTTCTCCCTCACTATTAACCACACGACCAATTTTTGTATCATTTGCAAACTTCTTAATCATGCCCCCTACATTGAAGTCTAAATCATTGATGTATACCACAAAAATCAAGGGACCTAGTACTGAGACCTGCGGAACCCCACTGAAAACAGCTTTCCAGTCACAAAAACATCCGTCGACCATTACCCTTTGCTTCATGCCACTGAGTCAATTTTGGATCCAACTTGCCACTTTCCCTTGGATCTCATGGGCTTTTACTTTTCTGACCAGTCTGCCATGTGGGACCTTGTCAAAGGCCTTGCTAAAATCCATATAGACTACATCAAATGTCCTACCCTCATCAATCCTCCTTATTACCTCTTCAAAAAATTCAATCAAGTTAGTCAGACACAACCTTCCCTAAATAAATCCATGCTGACTGTCCTTGATTAATCCGTGCCTTTCTAAATGGCGATTAATACTGTCCCTCAGAATTTTTTCCAACAATTTTCCCAACACTGAGGTTAGGCTGACTGGCCTGTAATTACTCGGTCTGTCCCTTTATCCCATTTTCATCCGGGCCTAGTGATTTACCTACTTCCAAAGAAGCTAAATCCCCTAATACTTACTCTCACACTATGTTTATCTCATCTAATATTTCACACTGCTCCTCCTTAACTACATCTCTTGGAACACCCAGACCGCGATCTTACCTGCGGATGCGCGTTCGAGGCGGGACTGCTGGGTTTCGGATTTCAGTCCCGCCCCCAGCGACGTCTGACGACCTGACGCTATTTTCCCCTGATTGGCCATGTTAAGCCCGCCCTATGGGCTTGCCGGCCAATTAAGGGAAAGCCGATGTCAGATGATGTCAGTGCATGACGCTTCATCTGCCGGTTTTGTTAAAGTGACAGGCCCAATAATTTTTTGACAGAGATGCTGTCAAACGCAATGACAATCACTGTCCAAAGGTAAGCCCTTGCACCCAGGCTCACCAATGACTCTCTCCTTAGGAGAAAACAGATGGCAGCTGCATGCGAGATTGCAGAAGCCAGCTGTCAATTCTCCCGATCAGATGAGGCTACAAAGAAACATCAAATCTTGTCACCTGCAGATACATATAAACAGAATAAAAATATTTCTCACTACATTCTCTCACCTGTCATACGTACCTGTGCACCATTGCAGTCATCACACTACCTCTGCAGCTGTCATTTGCACACTTACACTGCAGCAGACCCACAGCTCACCTCGCTGACCCTGGCAGGCTAAAAATGGGGAAAAGCCTCTTAACTACCTGTTAATCCCCTTCCCGCTGCTAGGAGATGGGTCCCTGTGCGAGTCGGGGACCCGCCTCCCAGGAAGATGGTTCGGAGCGGATAGGGAGCGGGGTTGGGACCCGCTCCCAATTTTTCACATTTTCCCAGCAGTCCCGTCTCCAAACGTGCCTCCTTGGAGCTGGGAAAATCCGCCCTCAAATTCCGGTTGGTAACTCACTCCTGAAGATCCATAACTGCATACATAAACAAACCGAACCCCTCAATTAGATTTCAGCCTGCAACTCACTCCCAGGTATCCATAATTCTACATATAAACCATCTGAACCTCTCGATTAGATTGCAGCCTGTAACTCACTCCAGGGAATCCATTATTCTATATAGAGTCCATCTAAACCCCTCGATTAGATTCCAGCCAGTACCTCAGTCCCAGGTATCCATTATTCTATACATAACCCATTTGAATCCCTCGATTAGATTCTAGCCTGTAACTCACTCCCGGGTATTCATTCAACTATATATATATGTAAAAGGATCCGTCCGTCTGTCTGTCTGTCTGTCTGTCTGTCCGCTATACACTCAAAAGTTATAGAGCATACCTACACATATGTTATATCAAAAGAAAGCTTATGATTAGGGGAGTCTCATAGGCATATTTACATTTTGGTCAGACAAAAATTGTTTGGACAGTATACAAAAAACATTCAAAAATCCACTCATTAGCGGTTGACCAATCCTACCGCTCATTAGCGTTGAGTGACGTGATGGTTGACCAATCCTATGAGGTGGGCAGGGCCTAATCATTCAAACTGCCGTTAGTGCGGGAGCGGGAACTGAGTGGCGGCCATTAAACACCTGCCGGGCCTCAAGCTAAAAAAATGGTAATGGAGTTGAGGAAATTGTTGATTCATTAGTATTGACACATTAACCACTGGAGGCAATGCCAGAAATGACGCAGATGGGGATTAAATGATATGAAATATAGATTTCCAGCAAAAAAAAAGTTGGTTTTAAAAGAAAAAAAAATCAATTTGCAAAGGAGTGCATGATACGCTAAGTTCGCATTTAATGTTTTATGAGGCATTTTAAGATAACGGATACCCAGCTGAACCCTGTAGGTAAGCTCTTTTAACGTTTGCGGCCGTGGGCCGGGGACTCGGTCTTTCCCCACCTCGGCCCGGTCCCGGGGCTCGGCTCCCTTTGCGGCCGCGGGCCAGGGACTCGGGATTTCCCCCCCTCGGCCTGGTCCCGGGGCTCGGGTCCGTTTGCGGCCACGCGCCGGGGTCTCGGGCTTTCCCCCCCTCGGCGGTGGATGAGCTGCCTGCAGGCCTCAGGCCTCGAAACCTCGAAGCCTCGGCCTCTCCTCATCAGCCACGCCTGAGCTAGGCACCGCCCGCACCGCTGGGCCCAATTCCAAACCAGCGGCCCGCGATTGCCGCCATCTTGGTAAAAGCTGGCGGGGCGGGACGGAGCCAAGCGGAGCCATCGCCGCCATCTTGGTAAATGCTGGCGGGACGGAGCTGAGCGGAGCCATCGCCGCCATCTTGGTAAAGGCTGGCGGGGCGGAGCGGGCCATCACCGCCATCTTGGTAAAGGTTGGCGGGGCGGGACGGAGCCGAGCGGAAGCTGGCGTCACCTGGGGCGACGGCGTCAGCCGGAAGGGACGTCACGCACACATGGGACAGGCACAGGGTGCGCGCACAGCAGGCGACACACCCCGTCACCAAGAATGAGACCAGCCCAAGGCAGTGCCGCACAAGAGGGCGCCTGACCAAGCACACCAAGTTTGTCAGAGGTCTGATCCTTGAGGTATGTGGTTTTGCCCCCTATGAAAGGCGTGCAATGGAATTGCTGAAGGTCTCTAAAGACAAGCGTGCACTCAAATTCATCAAAAAGCAAGTTGGTACCCACATCCGTGCCAAGAGGAAGAGAGAAGAACTCAGCAATGTGCTGGCAGCAATGAGAAAGGCAGCTGCAAAGAAAGATTAATCTGTACAAATCTGCTACCATTAAAGTTATTTCAAAGTTGAAAAAATAAAAAAAATACAAAATTAGACATGGGAGAGTAACAGCTAATAATCCAGTGTGCAAATAGAGGGGAATGCAATTGATCAATTAGACAGGGGGAGCGTGACAGATAATAATCCAGTGTGTAAATAGAGGGGGAAGCAATTAATTAATTCGACAGAGTGAGAGTGACAGATAATAATTGATAAATTAGACACGGGGAGTGACAGATAATATTCCAGTGTGCATATAGAGGGGGATGCAATTGATAAATTAGACAGGGGGAGAGTGACAGATAATAACCCAGTGTGCATCCTACCCTCTCTCTCTCTCTCCTTCCCTCTCTCTCTCTGTCTCTCTCTCTCCTTCCCTCTCTCTCTCTCTCTCCTTCCCTCTCTCTCTCTCTCCTTCCCTCTCTCTCTCTGTCTCTCTCCTTCCCTCTCTCTCTCTCTCTCTCTCCTTACCTCTCTCTCTCTCTCCTTCCCCGCAATGTCAATCAACAAGGCACAGGGGCAGACTTTGAACCGGCACCGCCGGGCACTCTCAGCTAGTTATTCTATATATAAACCATCTGAACCCCTTGATTTGATTCCAGTCTGTAACTCACTCAAATTTAGTTAAATTGTTCTGTTGACAGTGACTTGTTGTGAATTATTGTTTTGTTATGAATATAGTTAGGCAATCAAAGAAGTCTGACATACAGTGTGACAAAGAATATGACAAACCCTTTTTGCATGTGTGATGAATACAAGAATTTTAGTCTTTAGAAGACACACGGAGCCCAGGGACACTGGGATTATGAATATTGTTTGTTCCGTTCGCTATTCAATCTGTTCCAGGCCCAAGTTAACACTCTGAGAAGAGAAATCAGCACTGAGTTTGAAAAGATGCACAAGTTCCTGTCTGAGAAGGAAGAGCTGATGAAAGCAGAGCTGGAGCAAAAAGCAGATAAAATATTAGAAGAAATGAAGAGCAATTTAAAGAGTATCTTTGATGAAATATCTTCTCTTGAAGGAGCGGTAAGAGATCTAAAAGTGAGGCTGTAGATACAAGAAGCCCCCGAGCTCCTCAAGGTACAAAATGTATCTCCTCCTTGTAAATCTGGGCGTGATCTCACAGCGTAAAACCGTCACTAACTGCCAATCAGACTGAAAGAGGCTACAGATGTGCTGATGTGGGATGTGGAAAAGTTGATCTCAGTTCAGATGGGGCTCATCTGAGGAACATAGGAAGAGGAGTAGGCCATTAAGCCTCTCGAGCCTGTTCCACCATTCAATGATCATGGTGATCTGCGATCTAACTCCATATACCCACCTTTGGCCCATATCCGTTAATACCTTTGGTTAACAAAAATCCATCAAACTAATTTAAAACTAACAACTGATCTTGCATCAATTGCCATTTGCAGAAGAAAATTTCAAACATTTACCACCCTTTGTGTGTAGAAGTGTTTCCTAATTTCACTCCTGAAAGGCCTGGCTCTAATTTTTAGACTAAGGCCCCGAGTCCTAGAATCCTCAACCAGCAGAAATAGTTTCTCTCTATCTACCCTATCTGTTCCCCTTAATATCCTGAAAACTTCGATCAGATCACCCCTTAACCTTCTAAATTCTAGGGACTACCACCTTAATTTGTGTAATCTCTCCTCATAACTTAACCCTTGCAGTCCGAGTATCATTCTGGTAAACCTACGCTGCACTCCCTCCAAGGCCAATATATCCTACCAAGGTGTGGGGCCCAGAACTGCTGACAGTACTCCAGGTGTGGTCTAACCAGGGTTTTGCAGCATAACTTCTATCTGCTTGTATTCTAGTCCTCTAGATATAAAGGCCAGCATTCCATTCGCCCTTTTGATTATTTTCTGTACCTGTTCATGACATTTTAATGATCGATGTACCTGGAGCCCCCAAGTCTCTTTGGACATCCACTGTGTTTAGCTTTTCACCATTTAGAAAGTACCCTGTTCTATCCTTTTTAGGTTTTGGATATATGACTTTCTATGCTATCATCTAAGTATAATAAATATTGTGAATATTTGAGGCCCCAACACGGTTCCTGTGGGACACTACTAGTCAGATCCTGCCAATTTGAGTACCTACCCATTAACCCTACTCTCTTGTCTCCTTCTGCTCAGCCAATTTCCTAACCAGGTCAATAATTTGCCCTCAATTCCATGGGCTTCTACCTTAGTGAACAGTCTCTTCCGTGGGACTTTATCAAATGCCATAAAGTCCATATAAATAACATCTATAGACATTCCCCTGTCCACTACTTTAGTCACCTCTTCAAAAAATTCAGTCAGGTTTGTCAGGCATGACCAGCCTCTCACAAATCCATGCTGGCTCTCTCTGATCAACTGAAACTTTTTGAAGTGTTCAGTCACCCTATCCTTAACTATAGACTCCAGCAATTTCCCAACAACAACAACAAATTGTATTTATAGCACCTTTAACATAGTAAAACATTCGAAACCGCTGCACAGGAGAAGGCACTGCACAGGAGTATTTTAAGACAAAAAATTCGACACCGCTCCACATAAAGATAAATTAGGGCAGGTGACCAAAAGCTTGGGCAAAGAGGTAGGTTTTAAGGAGCGTCTTAAAGGAGGAAAGAGAGGTAGCGAGGCAGAGAGGTTTAGGCAGGGAATTCCAGAGCTTAGGGCCTAGGCAACAGAAGGCACGGCCACCAAAGGTTGAGCGATTATAATCAGGGATGCTCAAGAGGGCAGAATTAGAGAAGTGCAGATATCTCGGCGGGGGGGGCGGTTGTGGGGCTGAAGGAGTTTACAGACATAGGAAGGGGTGAGGCCATGGAGAGATTTGAAAACAAGGATGAGAATTTTGAAATCAAGGCGCTGCTGGACTGGGAGCCAATGTAGGTCAGCAAGCACAGGGATGATGGGCGAACGGGACTTGATGCGAGTTAGGACACAGGCAGCCGAATTTCGATTACCTCAAGTTTACATAAAGAAAGACTTGCATTTATATAACGCCTTTCACCACCATCGGACGTCACAAAGCGTTTTACGGTCAATGAAGTACTTTTGACATGGAGTCACTGTTGTAATGTGTGAAATGCAGCAGCCAATTTTGCGCACAGCAAGGTCCCACAAACAGCAATGTGATAATGACCAGATAATCTGTTTTTGTTATGTTGTTTGAGGGATAAATATTGACCAGGACACCGGGGATAACTCCCTTGCACTTCTTCAAAATAGTACCATGGGATCTTTTACCTCAGAAAGCAGACGGGGCCTCGGTTTAACGTCTCATCCGAAAGACAGCACCTCTGACAGTGCAGCACTCCCTCAGCACTGCACTGGTGTGAGTGGAATGTGGGAGGCCAGCCAGGAGTGCATTGGAATAGTCAAGTCTAGAGGTAACAAAGGCATGGATGAGGGTTTCAGCAGCAGATGAGCTGAAGCAAGGGCGGAGATGGGTGATGTTATGGAGGTGGAAGTAGGCTGTCTATGTGATGCTGTGGATATGTGGTCGGAAGCTCATTTCAGGGTCAAATATGACACCAAGGTTGCGAACAGTGTGGTTCAGCCTCAGACAGATGTTAGGGAGAGGGATGGAGTCGGTGGCTAGGGAACGGAGTTTGTGGCGGGGACCGAAAATAATGGCTTCAGTCTTTCCAATATTTAATTGGAGAAAATTTTTGCTCATCCAGAACTGTATGTCGGACAAGCAGTCTGACAATTTAGACACTGTGGAGGGGTCAAGAGAAGAGGTAGTGAGTTAGAGTTGGGTGTCCTCAGCGTACATGTGGATGTCGCCAAGGAGCAACATGTAGATGAGAAATAGGAGGGGGCCAAGGATAGATCCTTGGGGGACACCAGAGGTAACGATGCGGGAGCGGGAAGAGAAGCCATTGCAGGTGATTCTCTGGTTACGATTAGATAGTTAAGAATGGAACCAAGCGAGTGCAGTCCCACCCAGCTGGAGGATGGTGGAGAGGCGTTGGAGAAGGATGGCATGGTCAACCATGTCAAAGGCTGCAGACAGGTCAAGAAGGATGAGGAGGGATACTTTACCTTTGTCACAGTCACAAAGGATGTCATTTGTGACTTTGATGAGAGCCGTTTCGGGTCTGTGGCAAGGGCGGAAGCCTAATTGGAGGGATTCAAACATGGAATTGCGGGAAAGATGGGCATGGGTTTGGGAGGTGACATGTTCAAGGACTTTTGAGAGGAAAGGGAGGTTGGAGATGAGGTGGTAGTTTGCAAGGACGGAGGGATCAAGGTTTGTTTTTTTGAGGAGAGGGGTGATGGCGGCAGATTTGAGGGAGAAGGGGACAGTACCTGAGGAGAGAGACCTGTTAACAGTATCAGCTAACATGGGAGCCAGAAAAGGAAGTTGGGTGGTCAGCAGTTTGGTGGAAATAGGTTCGAGGGAGCAGGAGGTGGGTCTCATAGACAAGGTGAGCGTAGAGAGGTCATGAGGGGAGATCGGAGAGAAACTGGAGAATGATGGGAGTTCAGGACTAGGGCAGGGGGGAACCTTCGAAGAATTTTGGCCCAGTGGGCTAGGGAAGGAAGGGAAGTGGCAGAGGCAGCTGAATGGATGGTCTCAATCTTAGAGACAAAGAAGTCCATGAGCTCCTCACACTTGTTATCAGAGGTGAGGGTGAAGGAGACAGGGGAGAGAGGTTTAAGAAGACGGTTAGCAGTAGAGAATAGGAGCCAGGGTTTATCTTTGCTTTCCAGAATGATTCTGGAATAGTGAGCAATTTTGGCAAACGAGAGCAGGGCCTGGTAGTGCTTTATGTGGTCTAGCCAGATCTGGCAGTGAATGGCTAAACCAGTTGTCCGCCATATCCGTTCGAGTTTGCATCCCTTGGACTTAAGGGAGCTAAGATGAGAGCCGTACCAGGGGGAGAGAGGGTAATTGTTTTAGTAGGGACTAGGGCATCAAAGATAGTGGTGAGGGTGTGGTTGAGCAGATTGGTAGCTGCAGAAATGTCATGGTGAATGGAGGGCCAGAGGCTGGACAGTTCAGATTTCATAAGTGCAGTTGTAAGAGAGTTGAGAGAAAGTTTTTTCCAGGGGCGGACACAGAAGGAAGTAGGGTTGGTGGGGGGCGGGGGGAAGATGGATATGGGTGGAGAGCGATATGAGGAAATGGTCAGAGATGGCCTTATCTGCAATTGACACGATGGGAGTAGCGAGGCCACGAGAGATGGCAAGGTCGAGGGGGTGGCCGTGAATATGGGTTGGGGAGTTTACATGGAGGGAGAGATTAAGGGAGGATAGGAGGCTAGTGAACTCAGAGGAGAGAGAACATGATGAATTGAGATGGAGGTTGAAATCACAGAGGATGAGAAGTTGTTCAGTGCAAAGGCTGAGCGAGGAGAACAGTGAAGATATCTCAGTAATAACATTTTTATGGTACTTGGGTGGGCGGTAGAGAACAAGAATTTTAAATGGGAGGCGAGAGGGGTGGAATAAGGTGAGGTGCTCCGAGGAGAAACTCCTGGAGGAATTGGGGTACAGACTAAGGTGTGATTTGGTGATGAGAGCCACACCGCCAACATGGCGGTCTGAGCGGGGCAAGCGGTGGAAGGTATAGCCAGGTGGGGAGGCTTCATTTAAGGGTAAGGTGTCATCAGCCTTCAACCAAGTTTGCGTCAGGGCCATGATATCGATGCAGTCATCCACGATAAGCTCAGGGATGGCAAAGGTCTTGTTTGCAAGTGAACGGACATTCTGGAGGGAGATGCGAAGAGGGTCGGTGATGGCTGCCCCACTGCCAGCATCCATAGGGTCAGTGCTGGGTGGGATGAGTTGGATTGGGAGGAGATTGGCAAGAATTTCCCCCAGTGGCCGCGTTGGGTGAGAAGGTCGGCGAGAGAGTAGGATTGGACAGTTGGGGTTGCTGCTCGTAAGGTGCATTGTCGAGTGCCTCAATGGGCCCTTCGTAGGATGCCAAGAGAGGCACAGAGGGAAGCTGTGGGCTTATCTAAGAGGGAGTCAAGCCTGGGACGGCGGCAGGAGAGTAGGAATGTCGAAGAGTAATGAAGGATTGGGGAAGGGATTTGGGAGGGCAGTGTATCCGAGAGAGGAGAGATGAAAGGAGGCATGACGACAGGAGAGCAGTCAGGGAGGAATAGAGAGAAAAGGAAAATAGGGGGAAAAAGTGGAATGGCCCGGGTCTGGAGCGGCAGCCAAAGTTGCCACGCGAATGGACACAGGAAAAGCTCAGGTTACATAGGCCTGATTAAATGTAATAATTAATGGAATACATATTTCCTGGTTGCAGGGAATAGGTTGAGGACAATAGTAAGGAGACCTGGGTCAAAACAGATGTTCCTTGGAAGGACAAACCGACGTAAGCAGGATAGGGCCGCTACGGAGCATCGACGAACCGCTATCCAAAGCAGGTGAGTGAAGTCCAGAAGCTATTTGAAGAGTAGAGAGTTTGAGGATGGAGGTTGTTGCTGTAGGAATGAGAGTCGGTAGCGATGCAGAAAGATGACGGCTAAATTGACGCAAGTTGGAGGTCACTGAAGATCAGAGCGGTGGAGAAAAAGTAAAACCATAAACCAGTGACCAGCAAAGCTGAAAACCGGTAGAACGAGTCACCGGACAGCAAGTGGAGCTGCTGCCTGCAAGCCAGCAGAGCTGAAAAACCAGTAGAGCCAGTTCAGCAGACATACAATCTTTTTTACGATAGCAAAATACTGCGGATGCTGGAAATCCGAAATAACAACAGAAAATGCTGGAAAAACTCAGCAGGCCAGGCAACATCCGTGGAGAGAAAATAGAGTCAACGTTTCGAGTCAAACTCTTTGTCAAGACTGGAAAGGCACAGGAAATGAAATAGATTGAAAGGCCAGGCTGGGAGAGAACAAAAGAGAAATGAAGAGACATTAAGAGGTATTCAAAACGAGACGAGATGGTGATAGGACTAGTGGAGACAAAAGACGGCTCTAGATTAGGTGTGAAATGTGATGGCAGAATGAGAGACAGCTGCCATGTGGGAGAGAGAAAAAAAAAGGTGGGGGCAAGGGCCAAAACAAAGGTGGGGATAAAAAATAAGTAAAAATGTAATGGGGGCCGAGGTTATGATCTGAAATTGTTGAACTCGATATTGAGTCCAGAGGCTGTAAAGTGCCTAATCGGAAGATGAGGTGCTGTTCCTCGAGTTTACGTTGAGCTTCCGTGGAACAATGCAAGAGCCCAAGTACAGTGAGGTCTGAGTGGGAATGGAGCGGTGAATTAAAATGACAGGTGACCGGAAGCTCGGGGTCATCCTTACAGACAGAATGGAGGTGTTCCGCAAAGCGGTCACCCAATCTGTGTTTGGTCTCCCCAATGTAGAGGAGACCACATCGTGAGCAGCGAATACAGTATACTAGATTGCAAGAAGTACAAGTAAATCGCTGTTTCACCTGGAAGGGGTGTTTGGGGCCCTGGACAGTGGGAAGGGGGGAGGTATAAGGGTAGGTGTTTCATCTCCTGTGCTTGCACGGGAAGGTGCCGGTCGAAGGGGAAGTGGTGCTGGGGGTGATAGAGGAGTGGACTAGGGTGTCTCGGAGGGAGCGATCCCTACGGAATGCTGAAAGGGGAGGGGAGGAGAAGATGTGTTTAGTGGTTGGATCACTTTGGAGGTGGCGGAAATGGCGGAGGACGATCCGTTGAATGTGGAGGCTGGTGGGGTGAAAGGTGAGGACAAGGGGAACCCTATCGTGGTTCCAGGAGGGAGGGGCAGGGGTGAGGGCAGAAGTGCGGGAGATAGAACAGACACGGTCGAGGGCCATGTCAACCAGGGTAGAGGGGAATCCTCGGTTGAGGAAAAAGGAAGACATGTCGGAAACACTGGTGTGGAAGGTGGCATCGTCGGAGCAGATGCGGTGGAGACTGAGAAACTGGAAGAATGGAATAGAGTCCTTACAGGAGGTGGGGTGGGAGGAAGTGTAGTCCAGGTAGCACCTTCCCGTGCAAGCGCAGGAGATGCAACATCTGCCCTTATACCTCCCCCTTCCCACTGTCCAGGGCCCCAAACACCCCTTCCAGGTGAAACAGCGATTTACTTGTACTTTTTGCAATCTAGTATACTGTATTCGCTGCTCACGATGTGGTCTCCTCTACATTGGGGAGACCAAATGCAGATTGGGTGACCGCTTTGCAGAACACCTCCGTTCAGTCTGTAAGGATGACCCCGAGCTTCTGGTCGCCTGTCATTTTAATTCACCGCTCCATTCCCACTCAGACCTCACTGTACTTGGGCTCTTGCATTGTTCCACGGAAGCTCAGCGTAAACTCGAGGAACAGCACCTCATCTTCCGATTAGGCACTTTACAGCCTTCCGGACTCAATATCGAGTTCAACAATTTCAGATCATAACCTCGGCCCCCATTACATTTTTACTTATTTTTTATCCCCACCTTTGTTTTGGCCCTTGCCCCCCCCCCCCACACACCCTTTTTTTTTTCTCTCTCCCACATGGCAGCTGTCTCTCATTCTGCCATCACATTTCACACCTAATCTGGAGCCGTCTTTTGTCTCCACTAGTCCTATCACCATCTCGTCTCGTTTTGAATACCTCTTAATGTCTCTTCATTTCTCTTTTGTTCTCTCCCAGCCCGGCCTTTCAATCTATTTCATTTCCTGTGCTTCTCCAGTCTTGACAAAGAGTTTGACTCGAAACGTTGACTCTATTTTCTCTCCACGGATGTTGCCTGGCCTGCTGAGTTTTTCCAGCATTTTCTGTTGTTATTTTCAATCTTTTTTACCTTTTCAGAGATAGAGACATAGTAGTTAAGTCTTACAGTGTAATCCAGTACAGAAACATAGTGTAATCCAATGTAGTTCAAAGCAGAAACCTAGTCTAGATGTCCGGAGAAGTCCAGGAGATTGGAAACCAATTTGACAAAAGAATTTCACAGCTTAAGACTTGAAGTGACTGAAAAGCAAAGCAGCGCCACAGCCGCTGAGTCAAACCGTGTAGTCAACGAGGTCCTGTCCGTGAGGAATCCAGGGATAGAGGTCAAGTTTCAGCAGCGTTCCAGCAGTTGAAGCTCAGTGAGAACAAAAGATGCTGGGGGATGGGCAGTGAACTATGCAGGGGTAGCTTTAAACTTGTAGTTTGGGCTGAAATGCCTTCACTATCAGAGGCAGGGTATCTTAAGCAATTGAAGAGAGGAGATTGGGGTAAGAAAGGGCAAAGGATGGCAATGGATGACCACGGACACAGTTGAAGAGTAGAGCAGCTTAGAAAGGGGCTGCCAGACAAGCAGCCATCTTGTCCACCATCTTGATAACAGATGTTAGGCTAACTGGTCTATAATTCCCTGAATTCCCTGGTTTCCCTCTCTCGCAATTCTTAAATAGCAGAGTGACATGTGCAATTTTCCAATCTAAAGAGACAGTTCCTGAATCGAGAGAACTTTGGAAGATTATAGTTAGGGCATCTGCAATGTGCTCACCTACTTCTTTTAAAATTCTGGGATGGAAACCATTTGGTCCTGGGGATTTGTCACTCTTAGTGGCATTACTTTCTTCATTACTGTTACTTTACTTATGTTAATTTTATTGAGTCCCCGTCCCCGATTCAGTATTAGTTTCCTTGGGATTTCTGGCATGCTATCCTCTTCTTCTACTGTAAATACTGGCTTTCAAAAGAGAATTGGATAAGTACCTGAAGGAATAACATTTGCAGGGCTACGGGGAAAGGGCGGGGGAGTGGAAAGAGCTGAAGTGCTCTTGCAGAGAGCCGGCACGGGCCGAATGGCCTCCTGCTGTAACCATTCTATGATTCTACTGATGCAAAGTAATTATTCAACATGTCTGCCATTTCCTTATTATCATTGACAATATCACCACTTTCAGTTTTTAAGGGGCCAACATTGCTCCTGACTACAACACAATAGCGAAACACAGCGGATGCTGGAAATCTGAAATAACAGCAGAAAATGTTGGAAACACTCAGCAGGCCAGGCAGCATCCGTAGAGAAACAGCTAACGTTTCAGGTCTGGGACCCTTCATCAGAACTGGAAAAAGCTGAAAAAGTAAGAGATTTTAAGCAGGTGCAGAGGCAGGGAGGGGGTGGGGAGGGAGGAATAGAAGGACATGTTGTGCTGAGGTAGGAGGCAGAAAAGATAAAACGTTGCAAATGGGGATGGCAAAATTATACAACCCGAAGACTGTGGGCAGGGGTTATAGTTTGAAATTGTTGAACTCAATGTTGAGTCCAGAAGGCTGTAAAGTGCCTAGTCGAAAGATGAGGTGCGTTCCTCGAGCTTACGTTGAGCTTCATTGGAACAATGTAAGAGGCCGAGGTCAGAGTGGGAGTGAAGTGGAGAATTAAAGTGCTCCTGACTATCCTCTTTTTCCTAATGTAATTGTAAAAATTCTTCATATTGATTTTGATATCCCTTGCAAGTTTCTTCTCATACTCCCTTTTTGTAGCTCTTACTGTCTGTTTTGTGAGCCTTTGCTGTTCTTTGTATCTTTCCCCTTCACCAGGGTCTGTGCTATTTTTTATATTTTTGTATGATTTTTCTTTTCGTTTTACGCTGTCCCTTACCTCTTTAGTCGTCCATGGCTGTTTTTTTTGGTATGTAGAGCTCGTGCCCCTCAGAGGTATAAACTGGTTCTGTATCACATTATACTCTTTTTTAAACATCACCCACTGATCTTCTGTCGTTTTACCCATTAACAGATTTACCCAGTTTACTGTGGACAGTCTCTGCCTCATCCCGTTGAAGTCGGCCTTACCTAAATCTAGAATCTTAGTAGCTGTTTCATGTTTCTCCCTTTCAAACGCTACGTTGAACTCGATCATGTTATGATCGCTGTTGGATAAATGTTCACCCACAGTTAGGCTGTTAACTAAATCTGGCTCATTACTGTAGTGTCCGCGTATCAATAATACACGGACTGCAGGAGAACAATAATAACAGGTATTTACTGAACAGAGGGTAAGCTTAAACTGAAGTACAGAAGCCTGCTATGGCTTTATAGACAGGTGTGGTCACTGCCGGTACTACAGTATAAAGTCAGTTCTCTCTTAAAGGTACATACACAACAATTCCTCCCCTTTTAGATAAACAGTACATAACATTCTTTTAACAATTAAATAATAACTAATTACAATTACAATTTTCTCTGTACTATATACATCAACTGAAATAATCATTTATAAGTTCAGTCTTTGAGGAGGCTTCCTGATCCTGACTGGATAGCGCCTTTCTCGAGTATCCTGTTCTTGCGGCGGAGTCGATTCTGGCTCATTGTCAATGGTTGGTTCGTCAGCTTCCAATACCACTGATTCTGAGGTAGATGCAATCTGTACTTCAGGTTCATTACCAGGTGCACATGCTCGTGGTATGGGTTTGGCTTGTTCCTGTGACTCGAGAATCTGGTCAGCGTGGCGTCTCACGATGCTCTCTCCAATGTCCACTGTGTACATTAGTGGTCCCTGCTGTGTGCATATCATTCCTGGCTGCCATTTTTCTGTTCGGTAGTCGCGGGCCAAGACTGGTTGCCCTATCTTGAAGCTCCTGGTTGGCTTCTCATTGATGTGCTGGAATTGCTTATCCTCAACATCTCGTCTTATGTTTGGTTTGAGCAAATCCAGGCGACATCTTAGCCTTCGGTTGAAGAACATTATGGCTGGAGCTTGGTTGGTGACTACATGTGTCGCATTCCGGTGAGCAAACAAGAAATTATCCACCTTGTGTTGCAGTGGTATGTCGTCATTATACATCACCTTTATTGCCTTTTTAAAGGTCTGAACAAACCTCTCAGCCAATCCATTTGTGGCTGGATGATATGGGGCAGATGTGTAATGTTTCACCCCATTATTCCTCAGAAACCTCCGGAAATCCTCGGACACAAACTGTGGCCCATTGTCGGAGCAAATCTGTTCTGGCAAGCCATTCCTGGCGAAGATGGTCCGTAGGACTGCAATAGTTTTCTCCGTGGTGGTGGTGGACATTTTGATGACCTCTGGCCATTTCGAATGGGCATCCACGGCGATTAGAAACATTGAGTCCATAAATGGACCAGCAAAATCAATGTGTACCTGTTGCCATGGAGATGAGGGCCACTCCCATGGGTGTAGCGGGGCCTGTGGTGGAGCGTTTTGGACCTTCTGGCATCCTGTACATCTCTTGGTCATATCCTCGATTTCATATTGATTCCCGGCCACCACACAAACGCCCTGGCTAGGCTCTTCATTATTACCCCTCCCAGATGACCCTCATGAAGCTCATTGAGCACTCTATCTCTCAACTTGGGTGGAATTACCACTCGGGATCTACACATCAAAGTCCCCCGGCACACTGACAGCTGTTCTCTCCTTGGCGAGAATGCTGGCAACAGTAAGTCGCCATGTGCTGGCCATCCCTTCATCGTCAAATCATAGACCCGAGAGAGTGTCGGGTCATTTCGGGTTTCCTTCTCTATACTTGAGTTTGTAACAGGTAGACATTCGACTATGGTCGAATGGAATATCTCAACAGGGTCCACTGCAGGTGCTTCCTCCACCGTAGGCAACGGTAGGCGCGACAGCCCATCAGCATTTCCATGCTGTTTCGTACCCTTCTACTCTATGTCGTACTGATGTGCCCCTAGAAAAAGTGACCATCTTTGCAGCCGTTGCGCCGTCATCACCGGAACGCCCTTCTTTGGGATAAAAATGGAGACCAGAGGCTGATGATCAGTCAGTAGGGTGAATTTCTGCCCGTGCAGATAGTGATTGAACTTCTTCACCCCCCACACCAGGCTGAGGGCCTCCCTGTCAATCTGGGCATAGTTACGCTTGGCTGAGGTTAACGAGCGCGACGTAATGGCTATTGGCCTCTCTGAACCGTCAAGGAATTTGTGTGACAGCACCGCTCCAATGCTGTAGGGAGACGCATCACATGTCAACCGAATCGGTAGTGTTGGATGGTAGTGGGCCAATACTTCTTTTGAAGTGGTTAGGCATTTACATTTCTGAAAGGCACTCATCACTCCATTTCCATGTTACTCCAGTTTGCAGCAGGTCGTTCAGTGGGTGCAGAATTGTAGATAAATTCGGCAAGAACTTATGGTAGTCGTTCACCAACCCGAGGAATGACCTCAGTTGCGACAAATTTTCCGGTGCTGGAGCCTTGACTACAGCCTCAATCTTGTCTGGGGACTTATGCAACCCTTCCTCATCAATCATGTGGCCACATTACTCGCAGTTGGGCGGTTGGCTCGTAGCCCATATTCTTGTAATCTAGTGTGCACCTGCTCCAGCTTGGCAAGGTGTTCACTGTCATTTTCGCCCGTAACCAGGATGTCGTCCAAATAACACTGGGTCCCCGGGATCCCTTGCAGGACTTGTTCCATCGCCCTCTGCCAAATAGCCGGGGCTGATGCTACCCCGAATACCAGTCGGTTGTACTGGTAAAGACCTTTGTGAGTGTTTTTCGTGAGGTATTTCCTAAATGCTTCTTCCACCTCCATTTGTAGATACGCTTGGGCCAGATCAATCTTCGTAAAGCGTTTCCCTCCAGATAGTGAGGCGAAAATATCTTCTATCCGTGGAAGTGGATATTGAACTGTGTGCAGGACTGGGTTCACAGTTACCTTGAAGTCCCCCCGGGAGCGAACCTTCTTCGGCTCCCCAGGCGTGCTGCTCAATGATTTCTTCATTACAGGAGCGATGGGTGTGGCCCACTCGCTCCAGTCCACCTTGGACAGCACACCCGAATGCTCCAGACTCTCCAGCTCTGCTTCAACGGCTGGGCGGATCGCGTACGGTACTGGTCTGGACTTAAAAAATTTTGGGTTTGCGTTATCTTCGATTTTTATCGTTGCCATTACTCCTTTTAGAGTCCCAAGTCCTTGTTGGAACACCTCTTTCGCGTCAGTTAGAATTTTTGACAGTCGTCCAGGTGTGACGTCGTCATCCTTTTTTGTCAGTCACAGTTAGCGCCTGAATGGAATGCCAATCCAATTGTATTTTTCGGATCCATTCACGTCCCAATAATGGTGGTCCTCCATCTTGTAGTATATATAGATACAGTTTCTGTGTTTCCTTGCCGTTGTATTTAACTGGCACCCTTATTTTTCCTCTGGGGTAGACTTTTTGCCCCGTGTATGTCTTCAATACAATGGACGTGTCCTTCAAGGGTATGTGTGAGAATAGCCGCTCATCGTCTTGTCGATTCATGACAGTTAGGGCTGATCCTGTATCCAATTCCATCTTTACTTGGGACCCTGCTATCATGAGGGTGACCCAAATGGTTCGGTGATCCTCCTTTGTGATCACGTTGTGTAACTTTAGACAACTTAGTCTCCTGCTCTCGGAGTCATTATCACTCTCCTGACCTTCTGAACTACTGTCTGTCATTTTTTTTACTTTCTTGTACTTTTCCTTAGTAGTTCTTTTAGTGTTGGTTTTCTTTCCCGACCTGCAGACTCTTGCTATGTGTCCCATTTTCCCACATTGCCTGCATACTTTGTCCTTAAGCCAGCAGTCCTTCTGATCATGGGTTGTTGTGCCACAGCGATAGCACTTTTCTGCTCCATACGCCATTTCGTTAGCGCTGTATTCTTGTGGTTTCTGTTGTATTTCCGCAGCTCCCCGTGCTGCTGCTTCGTAGGATACTGCCACGCTGAAAGCCTGTTCTAGCATCAGGTCCTTTTCCGAAAGTAGTCGTTTCTGGGTTCCTTCACTCTGGAGCCCGCAGACAAACTTATCCCTTAAGGTGTCTGCCAGTCCTGCTCCGAACTGGCAGTGCTTTGATAACTTGCGTTGTTCCATAGGATAGTCAGCATTGCTCTCATCTTTGTGCTGGTTTCTTTTATGGAACTTGAATATTTCTGCTATCAGCAGCGGTGTAGGGTTTAGGTGTTCCTGTAAGATATTAACAATCTCTTCAAAACTTTTCTCCATTGGTTTAGCTGGGGTAATTAAATTCCGCAATAGGCCGTACGTTCTCGCGCCCATCAAATTTAATAATACCGACGCCTTCTTTCCATCGGCCACCTCATTTGCCTTGCAGTACACATCAATTCTTTCCACATACGTGGTCCAGTCTTCTACCTCGTTGTCGAAAGCAGTGATACTGCCACTCTTCGGCATCTTGGGTGGTTTAAAATGGCACCTCCCGCGCTTTTTCTTCTTCCCCGATGGATTAAAATGGCGCCTCCCGCGCTTTTCCTTCTTCCCCAATGGAATAAAATGGCGTCTCCCGCGCTTTTCCTTCTTCCCCTTGCTGCCACGCTGCTCCTAGCATTCTACAGGGAATTGGCGGCGACCCGCGGCTTCGGCGTGTCTCACTTTTCCTTCCCCTCGTTTATTTTCTCTACGCCGCCCGGTTCTTGAGCACCGACCGCGCCCTGTGCGCTCCACCCTCTCTCTCTTTTCCTGCCAATGACGCTGCATGGCCCCTTTGCAGAGCTGCTCGATCGAGCTCGAGCCCGCCGCAGTCTGGATGGGTCAGCGCACTACCTGCTACCGGCACGATTTGCTGGAACACCTTGACTGGGGAGCCAAGCCCAGCTCTCCACAGCCTCCCCTGCAATTCTCCGAACTCCGATGGATCCCTGGGTGGTTGCCCGCGGTCAACGCCCGTTGCTCTGACTTCGACCTTCAAGAAGCTTCTTTTCAGGGAAAGATCCCCGTGAGGTGATGCAGTACTGCAGGTGAGTTTGAACCTGCTCGTCGCCAGTGTAGTATCCGCGTATCAATAATACACGGACTGCAGGAGAACAATAATAACAGGTATTTACTGAACAGAGGGTAAGCTTAAAACTGAAAGTACAGAAGCCTGCTATGGCTTTATATACAGGTGTGGTCACTGCCGGTACTACAGTATAAAGTCAGTTCTCTCTTAAAGGGTACATACACAACAATTACCAATTCGGTTGGCATGTGATGCGTCACCCTACGGCATTGGAGTGGTGCTGTCGCACAAATCCTCGGATGGCTCAGAGAGGCCAATAGCCTTTGCGTCACGATCACTAACCTCAGCCGAGCGTAGCTACGCCCAGATTGACAGGGAGGCCCTCAGCCTAGTGTGGGGAGTGAAAAAGTTCAATCACTATCTGCACGGGCAGAAATTCACCTTGCTGACTGATCACCAGCCTCTTGTCTCCATTTTTAATCCGAAGAAGGGCGTTCCGGAGATGACTGCGCAACGACTACAAAGATGGTCACTTTTTCTAGGGGCGCACCACTATGAGATTGAATATAAGGGCACGAAACAGCATGGAAATGCTGATGGGCTATCACGCCTGCCACTGCCTACTGCGGAGGAAGCACCAGCAGTGGATCCTGTCAAAATATTCCATTCGACTATAGTTGAATACCTACCGGTAACTAACGCTTGTATCGAAAAGGAAACCCGAAATGACCCGACACTGTCTCGGGTATATGATTTGACGGTGAAGGGATGGCCAGCACATGGCGACTCACTGTTGCCAGCATTCTCGACAAGGAGAGAACAGCTGTCAGTGTGCCGGGGGACCTTGATGTGTGGATCCCGAGTGGTAATTCCACCCAAGTTAAGGGATAGAGTGCTCAATGAACTTCAGGAGGGTCATCTGGGGGGGGTAAAAATGAAAAGCCTAGCCAGGGCTTGTGTGTGGTGGCCGGGAATCGATAAACAAATCGAAGACCTGACCAGGAGCTGCTCAGGATGTCAGAAAGTCCAAAATGCACCACCACAGGCCCCTCTACACCCATGGGAGTGGCCCTCATCTCCATGGCAACGGGTGCATATTGATTTTGCTGGTCCATTCATGGACTCAATGTTTTTAATAGCCGTGGATGTGCACTGGAAATGGCCTGAGGTCATCAAAATGTCCTCCACCACCACGGAGAAAACTATTGCAGTCCTACGGACCATTTTTGCCAGGAATGGCTTGCCAGAACAGATTTGCTCCGACAACGGACCACAGTTTGTGTCCGAAGAGTTCCGGAGGTTCTTGAAAAAGAATGGGGTAAGGCATTACACATCCGCTCCGTATCATCCAGCCACAAATGGATTGGCTGAGAGGTTCGTACAAACCTTTAAGAAGGCAATAAAGGCTATGTACAATGACAACATTCTGCTGCAGCACAAGGTGGACAATTTCCTGTTCGCCTACTGGAATGCGACACATGCAGTCACCAACCAGGCCACAGCCATGATGTTCTTTAACCGAAGGTTAAGATCTCGCCTGGACTTGCTCAGACCAAACGTATGAAGAGATGTTGAGAGTAAGCAATTCCAGCACATCCATGAGAAGCCAACAAGGAGCTTCAATGTAGGGCAACCAGTCTTGGCCCGCGACTACCGAACAGAAAAATGGCAGCCAGGAACGATATGCACACGGCAGGGCCCACTAATGTACACAGTGGACGTTGGGGAGAGCATCGTGAGATGCCATGCTGACCAGATCCTAGAGTCACAGGAACAAGTCAACCCCATGCCTCGCCCATACGTACCTGGTGAGGAACCCGACGTACAGGTCGCATCTACCCCAGAAACAGTAGCATCGGAAGCGGATGAACCAACCGACGACAGGGGGCCAGAATCGCCTCCGCACCAAGAGCGAGACACTCGAGAAAGGCGCTATCCAGAAAGGATCAGGAAGCCTCCCCAAAGACTGAATATATAAATAGACTATTTTCAGCTAATGTTGCATGTTAAAAGTGTTAATTGTAATTAGTTTGATATTTAATTGTTAAATGAGTGTTATGGTACTGTTAATCTAAAAGGGGAGGAATTGTAATGTATATACCTTTAAGTGGGGAACTATCATTTACAGCTCATGTATACTGCAGTACCGGCAGTGACCACACCTGTATATAGCCCTGAGTAGTAATCTGTACAGATCAGTTCCACTGTGAGCCACGTTGAGTAAACACCTGTGGTACTGTTCTCCGCAGTCTGTGTCTTATTATACACGGACACAACAGTTAGGGAGAGAGGGAGGATAAGGGAGGGAGTGTAGGGAGTGAGGGAGGGGAATGGAGGTTTTGAGGGGAAGGGAGGGAGTGAGTGGAAGGAGAGGGATGGAGGAGGAGGAAGCCTGTGGAAGGGAGAAGGTGCAGTAATGGATGGAGGCAATGGAATGAAGGATGGGAGAGAGGGGATTGGTGGGAGGGCGAAGGTGGGGAAGGAGTGGATGGGAAAGTAAGGATGAGAGGGAAGGAAGTAATGAGAGAAGGAAATACTTCCACAAAGTGGTTAGTGTGTAAGGGTTACGGGCTGGGGTTAGGGTTACGGGCTGGTGTTAGGGTTATGGGCTGGGGTTAGGGTTACAGGCTGGGGTTAGGGTTACGGGCTGGGGTTAGGGTTACGGGCTGGTGTTAGGGTTACGGGCTGGGGTTAGGGTTACAGGCTGGGGTTACGGTTATAGGCTGGGGTTAGGGTTACGGGCTGGGGTTAGGGTTACAGGCTGGGGTTAGGGTTACGGGCTGGGGTTAGGGTTATGGGTTAGGGTTAGGGTTACGGGCTGGGGTTAGGGTTACGGGCTGGGGTTAGGGTTACGGGCTGGGGTTAGGGTTACGGGCTGGGGTTAGTGGTGAGGGTTAGAAACCACTAATGACAATACCAGACGCATTCTTTTTCATTCAATGTTTTTTTACCTTACACATTGGAGTCACAAAACAGCCTCATGAATTGTTCGTTCAAGGAACCTTCTTCTGGCCTGAGTCCAATTTCCTTCCTTCCTTCACATCTCTACATTTCTCATTGAAAGTCTTCAGGGACATTAGACTTTGGGGTTTTGGAACAAGAACAGGAGGATCCAGGTTCCGCTGGTTACATTCAGTCTTCAGACTGCCTGCAAAGGCCTTCTGACAATAACCTAGTCTGAAAGAGGAGGCTATTGAGATACTGGATGGGCAAAAAATTGATAAAGAGAAGGTACTAGAAAGGCTGGCTCTACTTAAAGTAGATAAGTCAACAGGACTGGATGGGTTGCATCCTAGGATGCTGAGGGAAGTAAAGGAGGAAATTGCCGAGGTACTGGCCATAATCTTCCAATCCTCCTTTGATACGGGGGTGGTGCCAAAGGACTGGAAAATTGCAAATGTTACACCCTTGTTCAAAAAAGGGTATCAGGATAAACCCAGCAACTACAGGCCTGTCAGTTTAACCTCGGTAGTGTGGAAGCTTTTAGAAATGATAATCCGGGACAAAATTAACAGGCACTTGGACAAATGTGGATTCGTTAAGGAAAGCCAGCATGGATTTGCTAAAGGCAAATCATGATTAACCAACTTGATTGAGTTTATTGATGAGGTAACAGAGAGGGTTGATGAGGGCAATGCGGTTGATGTGGTGTATGTGGACTTTCAAAAGGCATTTGATAAAATGCAACATAATAGGCTTACCAGCAAAGTTGAAGCCCATGGAATAAAAGGGATAGTGGCAGCACGGATATGAAATTGGTTAAGTGACAGGAAACAGAAAGTAGTGGTGAATGGATAGTGATAGACTTCAAGAGGACATAGACATAGACAGGCTGGTAGAATGGGCGGGCACGTGGCAGATGAAATTTAATGCAGAAAAGTGTGAAGTGATACATTTTGGTTGGAAGAATGAGGAGAGGCAATTTAAACTAAAGGGAACAATTCTAAACAGAGAGACCTGGCGGTATATGTACACAAATCCTTGAAGGTGCCAGGGCAGGTTGAGAAAGCGGTTAAAAATGTATATGGGATCCTGGGTTTCATAAATAGAGGCGCAGGGGTCGATTGTAACTCAGCCGTGAGGTGGGCTTTGAGGCGTGTGGGGGATTAAAGTCGCAAAAACTGGGGGTCGGGCCTGGTTCCGACCCCGAGCCATTTTAACCCAGACGTGTCTGATGGTCCCGAATCAGTCCCACCTCCAACAGGCGGGACTGGTCTTTAAGGCCCTTAATCAGCAATAATTGACCTTTATAATCCCATTTTAACAGGCCCTTGCAGTTTTTACCCTTTTCCCACGTAAAACACGCCCGGTGGGGATCACGCCTGTGAAAACTGGCGTGAGCACTATTGGCTTGCTGACTATCAGCTGCAGGTCAACCATTAAAGAGGAGATTTGATCAGTCATCATTTGCAGGTGGCAGGACTTTGTTGTTTCAGGCCTGGGGCAACTTTTACCAGGCTTAACCAAACCTGTGGAAGGTTGGAGCCTCACACACATCTCCGGTGTGAACTCCTGGGAAACCCCTCTTGCCACCCTCACTCAGCGCGTCCTCGGTGGAGGCATATACCAGAACCATGGGAGCCATTTATTTCCTTCCCTTCTGGGCATTAGATGAGCTCGAACACCAGCCGAACTAGGAACAACAGCAGCAGCAACAGGAGCGCCAGGCTGCTGCTCACCCACCTGAAGCTGCACAGGCCAGAAGGGGCCAGCGCTTGGAAGTGGCTTGAGAGCACCTTGCTGCACATCAGGGGGCCATGGGGTCCCGTATCTGCACTGGCAGTCCTACTCAGAAGGACTTCCATGAAGGTCTGGTTTCTCTGTTCAATAGATGCCCATCGCTCCTCAAGAGATGTCAGTCTATTATGAACACTCACCATGTTTTCCATAACCTGGCGACTTCTCTCCTCCATGGAGGTTGCCATCCTTTCCATGTTGATGCGTTCATGCGCCAATGACTCCACAAAGGCTCTGCTCATGTTCGCTATGGACTCCTCCATTTGCTCCACACTCACATCGACCCTGGAGACAAAACCTGCCAGAGACTCCTGCATCTGTTCCTGGAGTTCCAGCCCCACTGATCTTATGGATGGACCCAGAGGCAGAGGGTCGACATGCAGTTGAGCCGAGCTGGCAGGGTCCTGTGCCCTCCAACTAGCACTCTCCACTGCTGTCCCTGTCTCCACAATCTGCTGATGCTCACTTGTGAGCTGTGATACACCAGGTGACAACACTACTCTATGTCCCGAAGGTCCCACCGAGGTGTGAGTATCTGCGCTGGTGCTGGGTGCGCTGATTTCTGCTGATGCTGCGCCCTCAGAGGTTGCAGATTCCTCTGAGGAGTCTGGAAGCTCAGGCTCTTCCTTCTGTACAGTGGGGACGGGGGCTCTCGATGGTCCTGTGGGGGAGTGAAGGAAAGAGTTAGAGATGTGAGGTCAAGGTTACATGCACATTGCATATTGCAGATGATCATAGGTCCATCTGTTGTAGCTTCAGAATCATTATCAGTGGCTCATGCAATGTCAATGAGAGAGATGGAAAACTATTCTGTCACCAGCTTGCTGTGATGCACCGTCTGTCCGTCCCCCACTTGCGCCTCATCCTCCAGCCCTATGATCTCCAGGACCGCCTCCTCCCAGCGGGTGAGGTGGGCTACTGATGGTGGCCCTCCTCCTGACCTCGCTCATTTTCTTTTATTGTGAGCTCTCTTTTCCTGCAATGAGGGAGACAAGTGGAGTTTGAGTGAGAATAAAGGAGTGAGTGTGGAGAATCCATAGCATAGATGCTTAGAAGGAGACAAAGATGGAGTGAGGTGGCAAGACCAAGGGCCCTCCATGTGTGTTGTCAGTTGTTTACATAGCATCAGATTGATCGGGAGTGTGAGGGCTGCATAGTCGAATAGTTAGATGAATGTGAGCATAGAGAGAGGGAATGGGTAAAGGTGCATGGATGTCAGTGTGAAGTGGGATGTGGAGGAAGAGATTGCTAAAGCTGAGTGCTGGTGAGGAGAGGCAATGGGGATCAGATTGAGAGTGATGGGAACTTCATACTCACTTTTCCAGTGTGCTGAAGGTCATGAAATCTCTTCCTGCACTGTATCCAGGTTGTGCGGGTAGCTGATAAGGAGTTGACCTCCTCTGCCACTTGCAGCCACGCAGCCTTTGTCTGCTGGGGAGGCATCTTCCTCCCTGATGAAGGGAAGAGCACCTCCTTGTGAGCTCTTTTACTCCCTGATGAAGGGAAGAGCACCTCCTTGTGAGCTCTTGCTCCCTCCACTAAAGCCTGCAGGGAAACGTCGTCAAAACGGGGTGCAAACCTCGGTCTTTCTCTTGCCATTCTGCTTCCAGCTCAGTGTATGAGCAAATGCCAAAAGGTTGGCAGCCTGCAGAAGAAGCAAGGCTTGTTGCAGACCCTAAATGCAGCAGCAATAATGACGTCATATTATGCGACGTTCTGACTGGAAATACTCATTTGCCAAGGGTACCCACACGTTGGAAATCAATTGGCCAATTGAGTTAAAATTGCATCAATCTCACACACCCATTTAGATTCGTGTGGGAAACACCAAATTCAGGGAACCCGACAATTCCCCGCACCTGAATTAAAATCGACCCCATGCCTCTATTTACAAAGCCCAGGATCCCACCTGCTTTATTAACTGCTGTGTTAAGCTGTCCTTCCACCTTCAAAGATTTGTACACAAACACCCCCAGGTCTCTCTGTTCTTGCACCCACTTTAAAATTGTACCATTTGGTGTGGATTGTCTCTCATTCTTCCTACTGAAATCTATCACATGTTATGTTTCAGCATTACCTAATCTTCCTTTCATGCCTCTTATCAATAACTTCAGTTTTACACATCCTGGTTGATCTGTCAATCAGGATCTTTAGGCTGAAGACAGTTCCTGAAATTCACTATCAAAGGCCTTCTAACCAACTGTTCGGGTGTTACTTTTCCATCACCCTGGGCCGTATCCCCTTGGCAGATGCAGCCTTCCAAGGTTGCCTTCGCATGCAGTCATATTTGCCTGATCAGTACAACCCTTTCCTTCCACCCTCAACTTTACAGACATCTATCCGTCTTAAAAATGTCACATCTCCTGCGTCCCTGTGAAGTGGAGAGACACATATCCTACAAGATCTTAAGGCTAAAGGGATCAAGGGATATGGGGAGAAGGCAGGGACAGGGTACTGAATTTGGATGATCAGCCATGATCTCATTGAATGGCGGAGCAGGCTCGAGGGGCCGAATGGCCTACTCCTGCTCCTATCTTCTATGTTTCTATGTTTCTATGCTGTGTTGTCTACACACACACTCGCGCCTCTAAACTCTCAGGGACTTGTTACAAGTTAGTTACAATACCTGTTTGTATCAAAGGAATAATCAAACTGCCAGTGAGATCAGCTATCATTGAAAAGTTACTGAACACAGTTAACATAATGAAATGAATAGCAGTCCCACCTGATTAACCCTTTCCTAACTGTAACCCTAGAGAAATAGGCATACAGCCATTTACTCCGCTTCTCATGAGTTTCCACCGACATCCACCACTGACGTTACTGAGGGAGGTTGGGAATCCCCTTCCCGCAAAACCTGGAAACTCTATCCTGGAGAGTTTAGGAGGGGTGACCAAAACCTGAGGTGATTTATTTGGAGGGTCTGGAGGGAGATGAATAGTTGAGAGAGTTTAGGGAGGGAATTCCACAGAGTGGGACATAGGTTGCTGAAGGCACGGCCACCAGTGGTGGGGTCAAGTGGGGGGAGGCCAGAGTCAGAGCAACAGAGAATTATAGGTTGGGAAGGAGATAGGGAAGGGGTGAGGCCATGAAGGGAGTTAAACACAAAGATGAGAATTTTAAATCCAGGGGACCAGGACAGGGAGCCAATATAAGTCAGAGAGCACAGGGCGATGGGTGAGCATGACTTGACATGGGATAGGATAAGGAGCAGCAGGGTTTTGGATGATATAAAATTGATGGAGGGGGGAGGATGGGATGCCAGCCAGTAATCATTGGAGGTGGTAAAGGCAAAGATGACAGTTTCAGCAGCGGCTGGGCTGTGGTAAGGACAGAGTTGGGTGATGTTATGGAGGTGGAAGTAGGTGATCTTTGCGATGAAGAGGATGTGAGTTTGGAAGCTCAACTCGAGGTTGAACAGGATGCTGAGGTTTGGAACAGTCTGCTGTTGGATAGACTCTACACCACTCCAACAACAAGAGCAATTAATTCTGTTTTCAAATGCTGAGTCACAGTGCATTTCAAAACACGGGAAAATACTGCCCACAAAAATCAAAATCAAAACTTCCTGGGCAGGGAGATATCCCCCAGACCCCCTGGGAAATACATTTTGCATGATTTCCCTTCAAAAATGTCTAAATCCACCACAACAAGAATTGTACTTTTGTACAGTTTGTTTTTATCTATAATACAACTGATGGGATATTATACATAATTGCAGCTTAAATCATTACAGTGTCCTGTCCCACTGCAATCTCACGTTAACCATTTCTTTTTGTATGGTCATGTATCACTGCTGTTTGTGGGATCTTGCTGTGTGCAAATTGGTTTGTTTTTTTCCTGCCTTACAACAGTGACTCCACTTCTAAAGTTCCCTCATTGGCTGTTTTTCATTCTTTGAATTGTGAATGTGGCCACAAAACATTAGTAGAAATCTTGAATGCAATAAAAAGAAATGTAACTTATTCATTCACTTTTTGTGAATGTGAAATTTTTGAGAAACAGTGAAGTAAATATTTTCCACCAGCGGCCTTGTTACAGAGGATATACAGAGGGTATACAGCACAGAAACAGGCCATGAGGCCCAACCAGTCCATGCCAGTTAATGACTGTGAAAGTTCACTACATTGTTTCCCAAGGCCGCACTCTTGATTCCTCGGTACATCCTCTGTTTGCTCGTTTCTGACAACTATTTCTTCCAAACCCAGGGATCCCTGTTAATGTTTATTGAGTAAACACCTATCAGATATTGATTCAAGTAGTTTACGTACACAGTTTAAAATGCATTTTTCTGCTTCTTTTCCAGATAATCAAAATCATATGCATCTTCATTATTGCCGTAACTGCCATCTTATGTATAACCTTTGGGGTTTAAAATAGCCAGGTAAAAAAATTATTTTCTTGTATGTTATTATTTAGTAACAGCATATTGAAATGAAAACAGAAAATGCAGGAAATATATGGTAGATCTGTCAGCAACTGTGGGGCAGATTCTCCTTTTCAGCCCTGGATGTCAGAAGCTGGGCAGGGTTGAAAAGCTTATTATAAATTTGGGCCCAAACTGCTCATCATTTTCCGTCCATTCATTTTCATGGACTGAAAATCATGGCCGAATTGTGTTGCCTGGATTTGCCATAAGAGTTTTTCCCCTCCAAGTTCTGACATCCGAAAGCTGAAGACAACAATCTACCCGTCATTTTTTAAATGCCCCCGCCACCCTTCCCTCCACCGCCCCCCTCCCCCACCATTCTTAGCAACACAGGACATCAGGGATGCTTGGGCGTCACTTGTGGATGCTGAGGTGCCCTTGTATGGGCAGGTGTTTACTTTTGACTGGCCAAATGTTCCACCACCACCTGTAGTTACAAAGCAGGCAAGAGCCATTGGTTTACAGTCTAGATTTCTGATATGTGTGTACTTTGCACCCAAATGGTTAGAAATGGGCTCTGCATCGACACAAATACAAGTGAGTTTTTTTTAGCCAATCCTTTGCACCATCCCATAACACCAAGCCATTGATCAGCATTGTGGAGTCTCACAAGGAGGTGGAAGTCAAGTTTCAGGCTGCAGTTGACCGTTCTGGTCAATGAATCTGCCTGTTCTATGCTGCACGGTAACTGCTGATGCTCTTGCAGTAGACGGCAAGATGACTTGTCACCTGTTTCTCTGATGATCTGGATCCTACGAAGACCTCCTGTGGTAACTGGAAGGCAGTTGCGGCTGCAAATATGGTTGGTTGCACCTCGATAGCTGAGGCTGGATATTCATTACCCAGGGAGATCTGCCTTTATGCAGTGCCACTGAATGCAGGCTGTACTGTGAAAGAGGAGCTTCCAATGAAGCATCCGACATTACGGTCAGTCAGGCATCCACATATCTTCGCAACGCCATTAAAATGCTGTTGGCCTTGACACAGTGGTAGCATTCTCGCCTCTGGATCAGGATGTCAAGCCTCACTCCAGAGACTTAACCACATAATTTAGGCTGTCACTGCCAGTGCAGTACTGAGGGAGTGCTGCACTGTCGGAGGTGCTGTGTTTCAGATGAGACGTTAAACCGAGGCCCCACCTGCCCTCTCAGGTGGACAAATCATCCCATGGTACTATTCCGAAGAAGAGCAGGGCAGTTCTCTCCGGTGTCCTGGCCAATGTTTATCCCTAAACCAACATCACTAAAAGATAGATCATTGGGTCATTTATCACATTGCTGTTTGTTCCATCTAGCTGAACTCAGAGAAGTGGCTGAACTATTCTTCATTGAAAATAAAGAAAGAAAGGCTATCATTCATGGAACAAATCAGATTGTAATCAAAATTAGAGCATGTGTTAAGAGTTCTTGCAAAAGTGTACATTGCTTCAAGTAAAGATATTCATTAGGTCACATCACCTTTTGTTTTGGACAGATGGAGATGGCCCCCATTGCCACCACTAGGAAACTGATGGAATTCCAAATGTGGTCATACATAAAGAGCAAACCAGGAAAAGAATCTCCAGAATATGGAATCAATTCTCGATAATGTGTATCAAACAAGTTATAATTTAAACCCTCTGAAAAGCATCATGGAACAAGAATTTTGTTTTTTTGCACTCGTGTCAATGGCCTGGATTTTCCACTTCAGCATTCCTGTGCGCATATATCAGGAAATTCTGTACCTCCCATCCCATGATTGTCTGACTACAATGTTTGGGAAATCACGGGCCGAGGGTGCGGAATTTCCATGGATGCACTCCAGGCCTGCACCAGGAGCATCGAAGTGGAAAATCCCAGCCATAACTTTTACTTGCCTACAATCATCGGGAAGACTTTCCACTTTGGCTGTCCCAGATGGAAAGTCTGGTGAAGGTTATACAATTTCCTGGCATAATGCAGGAATGCCAATGTGAAAAATCTTCCTTGTGTTTCTCCTTCAGATGAAAGTAATAATCACGAAAAGGAATTTATAGCTAACCACAGACAGACCTGACTTCAGATGAAGCTCTGGATAGCTCTTCACCTCCCCACCTTCAAAAAAACAGCCTTAGGACTTCCCTCCTTTGAATATGTCTCTTTTACTGTCCTCCCTACATCCTGCTCATTGCCAATCGCTTTCTCAGTTAGTTGTCAGCTGTAGGCTCAGTGGGTTGCACTCGCACCTTTGAGTCAGAAGGTCGTGGGTTCAAGTCCCACTCCAGGGATTGAGCTCATGCTCTCGGCTGACACTCCCAGTGCAGTCCTGAGGGTAGTGCTGCACTGTCGGGGAGTGCCATCGTTGAGTTGAGACATTAAACCAATGCCCTGTCTGTCCTCTCAGGTGAATGTACAAGATCCCACGGGCACTATTTTGAAGAAGAGCAGGGAAGTTCTCCCCGGTGTCCTGGGGCCAATATTTATCACTCAAACAACATCACTAAAACAGATTCTCTGGTCATTGTCACATCGCTGTTTGTGGGAGCTTCCTGTGCTCAAATTGGCTGCCACTCTTCCTATACTTCAAAAAGTACTTAACTGGCTGTAAAGCATTTTGGCATGTCTTGAGGTAGTGAAAGGTGCTATATAAATGCAAGTGGTTGCTGCACATAAATAAGTCTGGGCCAAGCTAACATGAGAAAATAGCACAGTTTCTGTTTAACTCTGGATCAGCTTCTCTCTCGTGGCCTTGATTTGTCTCTTTCAGTCTCTGGAGTAGCACCTGGAGCATGTAATGGAAACACATTTCGGGCTCAAATGTAATGTTATCATTTTGAGTTGTGCACAATAACAGCAGGAACAGAAACTTGTATTCATGCAGCACTCACTGAGCAATAAAAATCTCACACAGCAGGATTCACAGGCTGCTGATGGGCAGTCTCCTGGCACCAGTTTCCAGTGTTCAGGGAGTGCAGAACGGAACCTGACAATGAGTGGCAGGGATTAAAATCGGTGGAGTGAAAGGTGGGACAGGACGCGCAGTTGAAGAGAAAGGAAACTCTTCAGTAGGCTTTTGAAAGTAGTGAGGGAAGAGGTGAAGAGGGAATTACTTCATGTGTTCTGTAAGAAAAATTGATCACTAACTTGACTTTTCCTGTATCAATAAATAATGTCTGCCTCTTGCTCTGTGTTCTGTACCTTGTCTGAACCTGGATGTGGAGTGATAGAGTATTATGACTTCTGAATGTTAGCAAATGGCTGCTCTTCTTACAATACAACTAAGTAGCGAAGGGAGGGTTGATTCCATGATCGAGCATTCGCAGTGAGGAACATGCTCGCTGGGAACGCAGGTTCAGGAAATGGTGAGCCTGCAGTCTGTGATTTCCCGTCTCTACTGAAACTAACCAGTCATTTTGCGGCGGCGCTAAACACTACCACCACGATCTCCTGCGCCTGCACATCGTGATGTCAGTCAAGCGTGCAACGCCCCGGTATCGCCCCGGACTGGATATTGAGTGGCGCGACCTGCCTTAGCGCCTGCCGCTAGGAATGACAGGTAGAGGGGAGCGTTTTCAAGTTGGGAAGGGACTGGTGGAGCGCTATTTAAAGGCGGGCGCTTCCTGCCTTTTCTTGTCGGCAAAAGTTTTGGTTTTAATGCTACCCTAAGGAGTTTTGGCCCTCAGCACCACTTTTGAGGTTCCTAAGTGCCGAGCTCTTTCCCTGGGCCTATCCATTAGTGCTTCCAACACAATTGCTTTGGAGGTCTCTCCAGGCCAAGATTCAAGGCTGCAATGAGCAGGGTGTGGCTGACCAGCAAGATGGCCCCTCCCCTTTAAGAACTGGACGGTGCCAGTTTGTCTGGTTTCCATGGTAACTGGCATCGCTTAAGCTTCGGTAGCATTCTGAGGTAGCGCCTCGCTACCTGATGTTTGCGCCTTAAGAGAGGTGTGTAGTGCCTGATTTAGCGCACAAATCACCTCCAGGGGCGATAGAGCCGAATTTTGCAGTCAGAGGTGATAATTAGGGCTGGGCGATAAACTTTGCACCCGGCCAATATTAGTGCCCCAAATGGGCGCAATCGAATTTTTCCCCCTCTAGGTTTTTACAATGTATTAATGGAAAGAGAGTGGCTAAGAGTAATGTGTGCCCTTTATTGACAGATGCAGGTGATTTTGCTATTGGAAATCCAGAATTGGCAGACATACTAAATAGCTACTTTGTATTGGTCTTCAAAATTGAGGATGAGGACAAAGTACCAGAGATACAAGGAAAACTAAAAATAAATCAAGGGGAGGAATTAACTAGGTTCAATATAAGTTTCAAAAATAACATTGGAGAAACTAATGAGATTAAAGAAAAACAAATCTCCAGACCCGATGGTTTCCACCCGAGGGAATTAAAAGAAGGATGCGAGGAAATTGTTGATACATTAGTCATGATCTTCCTCTTGATTCAGGAATTGTTCCCTTGGATTGGAAAACTGTCCAAGTAACTCTATTATTTAAGAAGGGTAGGAGAGATGAACTAGGAAATGATAGGCCTAGTAGTCAATCGTCAGTTGTGGGGAAGTTACTACAATCTGTTATTAGGGACAGAGTGACTGAGCATTTGGACAAATATGAACTGATCAGAGAGAGCCAGCACGGATTTGTAAAGGGTAAGTCATGTCGAAAGAAACTAATTGAATTTTTTGAGGATGTAACTAATGTGGTAGATAAGGAAGTGTCTATGGATGTTATTTATGTGGTCTTCCAGAAGGCATTGATCAAGGTTCCGCATAAGAAACTGTTAATGAAAATGAGAGTGCATGGAATTGGAGGCAACCTGTTGGCTTGGACAGGAAATTGGTTAGGACAGAGAGTCGGGATAATGGATATGTACTCAAATTGGCAGGATGTGACTAGTGGTGTCCCCCAAGGATCTGTACTGGGGCCACAGCTTTTCACTATATCTATAAATGACTTGGATGAAGGAACAGAGAGTCGTATATCTAAGTTTGCTGATGACACTAAGTTAGGTGGCACAGTAAATAGTGTAGATGGGAGCAAAACGTTGAAAAGGGACATTGATAGATTAAGTGAGTGGGCAAAACTGTGGCAGATGGAGTTCATTGTGGGAAGTGTAAGTCCATCCACTTTGGACCGAAGAAAGAAAGAGAGATCAGAGTATGTTCTAAATGGCGAGAAGCTAGGAACTGTGGAGAAGCAGAGATTTAGGGATCCAAATGCAGAAATCACTAAAAGCTGGTGGACAGATAAAAAATATAATTACAAAGGCTAATGGAATGTTGGCCCTTATCTCAAGAGGATTGGAATACAAAGGGGTGGAAGTTACGTTACCGCTGTACAGAGCTCTGGTTTGACCCCATCTGCAGTATTGCATTTAGTTATAGGCACCGCACCTCAGGAAGGATATACTGGCTTTGGAGGGGGTGCAATGCAGATTCACTAGAATGATATCGGGGCTAAAAGAGTTGAATTTTGAGGACACATCGCATAGACTAGGCTTGTATTCCCTTAAATATATAAGATGGAGAGGTGATCGAATTAAGGTGTTTAAGATGATTAAAGGATTTGATACGGTAGAAAGGGTACCTCTGCTGGGAGAGGACAGAAAAAGGGGGAATAACCTTCAAACTAGAGTTAGGCTGTTCATGGGTGATGTCACACAAAGGGGAGTGGAAATCAGCAACTCTCTCCCCCAAAAAGCTGTTGCGATTCGGTCAACTGAAAATGTCAAAACTGCGATTGATAGATTTTTGTCAGGCAAGGATATTAAGGAATATGGAATCCAAGGCAGATAGATGGATTTATGATAAGATCAGCCATGATCTAATTGAATGACGGAACAGGCTCAAAGGGCTGACTTGGGCTGACAAGTGGCAAGTAACATTCGCACCACACAAGTGCCAGGCAATGACCATCTCCAACAAGCGAGACTCTAACCATCTTCCCTTCACATTCAATGGTATTACCATCGCTGAATCCCCCACTATCAACATCCTGGGGGTTACCATTGATCAGAAACTGAACTGGACCAGCCATATAAATACTGTGGCTACAAGAGCAGGCCAGAGGCTGGGAATTCTGCGGCGAGTGTCTCACCTCCTGACTCCCCAAAGCCTTTCCACCATCTACAAGGCACAAGTCGGGAGTGTGATGGAATACTCTCCACTTGCCTGGATGAGTGCAGCTCCAACAACACTCAAGAAGCTCGACAACATTCAGGATAAAGCAGCCCGCTTGATTGGCACTCCATCCACCACCTTCAACATTCACTCCCTCCACCACCGGCGCACTGTGGCTGCAGTGTGTACCATCTGCAAGATGCACTGCAGCAACTCGCCAAAGCTCCTTCAACAGCACCTTCCAAACCCGCGACCTCTACCACTTAGAAGGACAAGGGCAGCAGACGCATGGCAACATCTCCACCTACAAGTTCCCCTCCAAGTCACACACCATCCTGACTTGGACCTGTATCGCCGTTCCTTCATTGTCGCTGGGCCAAAATCCTGGAACTCCCTTCCTAACAGCATTGTGGGTGTACCTACACCATATGGACTGCAGTGGTTCAAGAAGGCGGCTCACCACTGTTGAGTCTGTGCTTTCCAAATGTAGTTATGCTGAATAACTGGACACAGACAACAGAATACTTAAACAGGTCTTTAGTAACTGAGGGTCAGGGCTGAACTGAATACAATTTGCTCCACAGGGTTTTATATACCGGTGTGGTCACCACCGGTACTACAATATACAGGAGCCATCAGAAAGTAGTCCATCACCTTAAGGTAGTCTCTTAAGGTGGTACAGGTTACATACACTACAATTCCTCCCCTTTTAGCTTAACAGTGTACACCCCAATTTAAACATAACATGGATAACATATATACAACTTTCATACAAAACAGTTCAAAGATTCAGTCTCTGAGGAGGCCTCCTGATCTGGGCCGGATAACGTCTTTCAGGGGTCTCTGGTTCTCGTTGCTGGGGTGACTCATCCATTTGATCTCTTATGGATTGAACATCATCATGTACGTTCGAGTCTGAGGTAGATGCTACAGGCTCAATAACTTCTTCAACTGGTGTCTCTGCCGTAGACATGGGGTCGACCCTTGTTCTCGATTCTACAAGTTGCTCAGCATGACGTCGTATTACGTTCTCACCAACGTCTACCGTGTACATCAAGGGTCCTTGTCGGGCACGAATTGTTCCAGATTGCCATTTATCATTCCTATAGTCCCTGGCCAACACTGGTTGTCCTATTTCGAAACTCCGAGTGGCCTTGTCATTTACGTGCTGGAATTGTTTGTTTTCGACTTCCCTACGCACATTGGGTTTTAACAAATCCAACCGGGACCGCAACCTCCTGTTATAGAACATTATGGCAGGGCTTTGATTTGTCACTGCATGTGTGGCGTTTCGATATGCCATCAGGAAATTGTCCACCTTGTGTTGTAGTGGAATATGGTCTTCGCTCATGTCCTTTATCGCCTTTTTGAACATTTGTACAAATCTCTCGGCCAACCCATTGGTAGCCGGATGATATGGGGCAGATGTATAGTGTTTCACCCCATTCTTTTTCATGAATTTCTGGAATTCTTCTGACACGAACTGTGGTCCGTTGTCTGAACATATTTGCTCCGGCAACCCATTCCTTGCAAATATGGTTCTTAGAACTGCAATCGTCTTTTCAGAGGTAGTGGTCTACATCTTAATCACTTCTGGCCATTTAGAATGTGCGTCTACCGCTATCAAAAACATGGAATCCATGAATGGACCTGCAAAGTCGACATGCACACGTTGCCATGGGGTTGAAGGCCATTCCCACGGATGCAGCGGTGCAATTGGAGGTGCGTTTTGAACTTTTTGGCACCCTGAGCAGCTTTTAGTCAGATCCTCTATTTGTTTGTCGATACCTGGCCACCACACATAAGCCCTAGCAAGGCTTTTCATCTTGACTCCCCCCAGATGACCTTCATGTAGTTCCTTCAGAACTCTCTCCCTTAATTTAGGAGGAATAATCACCCTTGTTCCATACATCAATGTTCCTTGACAGACGGACAGCTGTTCTCGTCTGGCTGAGAATGCTGGTAACAGTGGGTCGCCATGTGCTGGCCATCCCTTCACTGTCAAATCGTAGACCCGAGACAGTGTCGGGTCGTTTCGGGTCTCTCTCTCAATACTCGCATTGGTGACTGGTAAGCATTCGATGATGGTCGAGTGAAATATCTCGACAGGGTCAACTGCCGGTGCCTCTTCCGCTGTAGGTAGTGGCAGGCGCGACAGCGCACCAGCATTACCATGTTGCTTTGTACCTTTGAATTCGATATCATATTGATGTGCCCCTAGGAAAAGGGACCATCTCTGAAGCCTCTGCGCCGTCATAACCGGAACACCCTTCTTAGGGTTAAAAATGGAAACCAACGGCTGGTGATCTGTCAGCAGCGTAAACTTTTGGCCTTGCAGGTAATGGTTAAACTTCTTAACTCCCCACACGAGGCTGAGAGCCTCCCTATCTATCTGAGCATAGTTGCGCTCGGCGGAGGTCAATGATCTGGATGCGAATGCGACTGGCCTTTCCAAGCCATTTGGCAACTTATGTGAGAGCACTGCCCCGATACCATATGGAGAAGCATCACAAGCTAAGCGAATAGGCAGCGTTGGGTTAAAGTGAGCCAACACTTCCTTAGAGGTGATCAGTGCCTTGCTTTTTTGAAAAGCCCGCTTACAATCCTCGCTCCACTTCCATGGTACTCCCATTTGCAAAAGAGTGTTCAGCGGGTGTAACACCGTGGATAAATTTGGAAGAAACTTGTGGTAATAGTTAATCAACCCAAGGAACGACCTCAACTGGGATACATTTTCCGGAGCGGGAGCTTTCACAACAGCTTCGATCTTGTCAGGTGACTTATGAAGCCCCTCCTGGTCAATGACGTGACCGCAGTACGAGATTCGCTTCTGAAAGAACTCACATTTCTGGCGATTAACTCTGAGTCCATATTCTTTCAACCTGGTGAGCACCTGCTCCAAATTCACGAGGTGTTCCTTATCATCATCTCCTGTAATCAGAATGTCATCCAGGTAGCATTGTGTGCCTGGAATTCTCTGTAATACCTGCTCCATGGCCCTTTGCCAAATCGCTGGAGCCGATGCCACTCCAAAAACCAGTCTATTATACCGATATAAGCCCTTATGTGTGTTGATCGTGAGATACTGGCGTGACGCTTCATCAACTTCCATCTGTAGGTACGCCTGCGCCAGGTCTATCTTGGTGAAGTGTTTCCTGCCAGACAGCGAAGCAAAGATATCCTCAATCCGCGGAAGCGGATATTGCACCGTGTGAAGAACCGGATTACAGTGATCTTGAAATCGCCACAGATGCGAACCTTCCCAGGTTCCCCCAGCTTGTTGCTCAACGAACGCTTCATGATGGGAACAATGGGTGTGGCCCATTCGCTCCAGTCCACCTTTGACAGTACTCCTGAACGTTCTAGCCCTTCCAGCTCTGCTTCCACAGCAGGCCGTATCGCATAAGGTACCGGTCTGGCTTTGAAAAATTTTGGGTTTGCATGTTCTTCAACCTTGATGTTTGCCGTAATTCCTTTCAGTGTTCCCAGTCCCTGTTGGAACACCTCCTTAGCATCGTCCAATATTTTGGACAGTCGTTTAGGTTTGACGTCGTCCTCTTTACAGGAATCTACAGTTAGTGCTTGTAAGGAATGCCAGTCCATATTTATTCTCCGGATCCATTCCCGTCCCAGTTGTGGCGGACCTCCCTCAGGTAACACATACAAGTCCATTCCCTGACTTTCTTTACCATTGTAGACCACCTTCACCTTTATCTTTCCGATGGGGTATACTCTTTGCCCCGTGTATGTTTTCAATACAATCTCCGTATCCCTCAGGGGAATGTGCGAGAATAACCTTTTGTAATCTTGCTTATTCATGACCGTCAATGCCGATCCAGTGTCCAATTCCATCTTCACTTGGACTCTTGCTATCCGAAGCATGACCCAGATAGTTTGGTGGTCTGCTGTGTTACCCACATTATGTATTTTTAGACAACCCAGTTCTTTACTGCTGGAGTCTGAATCCGTCTTCTGTTCATCCGAACTGTTCTCTGTCACCTTGTGTACTTTTTTGTACTTCTCCTGCGGCGACTTTTTGTTGCTGGTCTTCTTTCCTGACCGGCATACTCTTGCTATGTGACCCAGTTTGCCACAATGCCTGCATTCTTTATCTTTGAACCAGCACTGGTTCTGGTCATGCGTTGTCTTCCCGCAACGATAGCACTTTACTGCACCCAATGCCATTTCATTGGTGCTGAATTCCGTTGGCCTTTGCTGCATTTCTGCAGTGCCTCGTGCTGCTGCCTCGTGCGATACTGCAATGCTGAAAGCTTTGTCCAGCGTAAGATCCTTTTCCTCTAGCAGTCGCTTCTGGGTTCCTTCCTTTAATAGCCCACACACAAACTTATCTCTCAGGGCGTCTGCTAGTCCTGTACCGAACTGACAGTACTTTGATAACTTGCGCAGTTCGATTAAGAATTCAGCGTTGCTTTCCTCTTTAAGCTGAATTCTTCTGTAAAATTTAAATCGTTCCACTATCAGCAGCGGCGTGGGGTTTAAATGCTCTTGCAGGGTAGTAACCATATCCGCGAAACTCTTTCCTACCGGTTTATCTGGTGTTACAAGGTGCCTTAATAACCCGTACGTCTTCGCACCCATCGAGTTTAATAGGGTTAGTGCTTTCTTATCCACCGGTACCTCATTCGCTGTACAGTAAACTTCAACGCATTCCACATAAGTGGCCCAATCTTCTACATCGCTATCAAAAGCAGTGAGGTTACCCATTTTTGGCATCCTTGTTGAGTTTCCTTTATTTTATTTTATTTTCCAAAATGGCGGCTTCCCGCGCTTGGCGGCTTTTCCCGCGCTTGTCTTCTTCCCCCGCCGACTAAAATGGCGATTACCGCGCTGTTGCCGTTCTCGCCTCCCAGCGGTCCTTTATTTCCCCCGACGCTGCTGCTCTTGTTCCCCGCCGCTCGCGCGGTCCTCGTGGACATTAACGCTTTTCTGGCTGCTGCGCGTCTCTGCCCCGATTGCAGTCCGGCCCCTGACACCGGCTGCGGTCGTGTTCTCCGCCCTTTTTGTCGTTTCCCTCCCCTTCTCTGACTGACAACCCGGCCGACTTTTTCCCCCGTGCCGCTCGATCGGGCTTACCCGCCGCTGTCGTCGAAGGGATGTTCACTGAAGACAGACTTCGTGGCCAGAACCCAACCCGGGTTCCCGATTGCCTCCCGTGCTATGCAGTGCCCCGCAGGATGTTGAGGGTGGATGTCCTTGTTCGACGCCCGTTGCAGAGGTGAAGCTTCCTTTGATGCAACTGCCGCTAGGTAAGATCAGACTCGTCGCCACTGTTGAGTCTGTGCTTTCCAAATGTAGTTATGCTGAATAACTGGACACAGACAACAGAATACTTAAACAGGTCTTTAGTAACTGAGGGTCAGGGCTGAACTGAATACAATTTGCTCCACAGGGTTTTATATACCGGTGTGGTCACCACCGGTACTACATTATACAGGAGCCATCAGAAAGTAGTCCATCACCTTAAGGTAGTCTCTTAAGGTGGTACAGGTTACATACACTACAACCACCATCTTCTCGAGGGCAATTAGGGATGGGCACTAAATGCAGGCCTAGCCAGCGACGCCCACATCCCAACAATGAAAAAAAAAAAAAATGGCCTACTGCTGTTCCTATGTTCTGAGGATTTGGTTGGGGGATAAATAGTGGCCAGGGCACTGGGGAGAACTCCACTGCTGTTCTTCAAATAGTGCCGTGGAATCTTTTACCTCTATTTGAGAGGGAAGGTGGCATTCTCTGCTGTGTTGTGCCGGCGGGTGAGGGTGTATGCTGTTAGCGTGTACTCAGTAAATTTAGCTCAGTGCCTCTACCCATCTCTCTGTCCCTATCTCAATCTACTATGACCCAGACACATTATGCTGGAATATAATGAAGTAGAATGATTTCATGAATGGTGATAACTGTGTCCAGCCGTCTAACAATTAGTCGTGAATTTGTCTATATTTTCTCCCTTTAATAAATGTTTGACTTGTAGACTGGACTGACACCAGGTATGATGATTGTTAAGTCAGGGAAACAGTAGAAAGAATTAGGAACAGGAAGAGGTCATTCAGCCCCTCGAGCCTGTTTCACCATTCAAAGTATTCAAGAGGGGAGAAATGAAAGGAATATTTTGAGAAAACATCAACTGCTGTGATGGGGGATTGCAGGGGCTCTCTGGATGGGTGAGGTAAGATGGGATAAATGGCCTTCCTCATGAATTTGTGATGAAGACGGGGAAAGTGCTAACATTGTCTCATGACTAACACAAATGATCCAGTCGAGCATCCAAATATTTGGGGACATCGCAGGTTGTAGCGCACCTTAAGAGCAATGGGCTAGCCTGGTCCTGGAGAGACACCTTCTCAATCATTGTCTTCTGTACAGTGTTTGGGGAAGATAGAAAGAAGCTGAGCCAATTAAAGGAACGCTGTTTAAAGGGTACAGGGAGCAGCACTATAAAGTTTGCAGATATATAAAACTTGGCAAAGTAGTAGATAGTGAAGAGGATAGTTGTGGCCTTCAGGACGACATAGACAGGATGGTGAAAGGGGCGGAAACTTGGCAGATGGAGATCAATGCAGGAAGTGTGGAGTGATGCACTTTGGGAGGACTAATATGGAAAGACATTATACTATAAATAGCACCATTTTGAAAAGTGTAGATGAGCAGAGAGACCTTGATGTCCATATACACAAATCCTTAAAGGTGGAACGGCAAGTTGATCAGGTGGTTTAAAAAGCTTATGAGTTACTTGGATTTATAAATAGAGGAATAGAATATAAAAGCAGAGATCATGGTAGAACTTTATAAATCACTGGTTAGGCCTCAGCTCGAGTATTGTGGACAATTCTGGGCCCGACACTTCAGGAAAGATGTAAAGGCCTTAGAAAGGGTACAGGGATGAGGGACTTCAATTATGAGGAGAGGTTGGAAAAGTTAGGACTATTCTCCTTAGAACAGAGACCTCCTTCTTCTCCGAGGTAATGGCAACCGGTAAAATTCCATCTATTTGGAGGGAGACTAAAATAATTGCCCACCTGAAACAGGGGCGAATGCCTGTGAAGCCTCCAGCTATCGCCCAATCTCCTTCCTTTGCACCTGTTATAAAGTGCTGGAGAGGCTACTACTCCACAGACTAGCCCCCATCATCGAGCCAACCATCTGTAAGAACCAAGCGGGTTTCTGCAGTGGCCTCAACTGCTGCGACCTAGTGGTAGCTTTAACAACGCACATCGAAGCAGGCTTGCAGCGCCAGCTCAAGACCGCTGTAGCACTCGTGGACCTGTCAGTGGCGTATGACACAGTATGGAAGCATGGATGGCTTTTCAAGCTCTCCACCATTTTACCCTGCAGAACAACGATCCATCTTCTCAACTCCATGCTTAGCAACTGACACTTCCGTGTGTACACTGGCACCCAGAAGAACAGATATAGGACATTGAACAACGGACTCCCACAGGGTTCTGTCCTGACATCCATGTTATTCAACGTTTACAGCAGTGACCTGCCTGAAACAGATTCCCGCAAGTTCGTATACGCCTTGGCCACACAAAACATGGATCTGTCCATCGCCGAGGAGACCTGATCAGTGATTTACAGAGGATGGAGGCCTACTTCCGTGATGGCGACTTCAGTCAAACCCGCAAAAGACCGTCACCTCGACATTCTACCTCAACACCCACCAACAAACCAAGCTTTGAAAGTCTCCTTTTACGGTGCAGAGGTAAACCATCAGAAAACCCCTCAGCATCTCCAGAACCTTGGGAAGAAACTAAAGAGGGTCAACTTGAACCAGAAACTCGCCGGATCCACATGCGGAGCAGATTCTCAAACCCTCTGTATGGCAGCACTCGCCCTGGTGTACTCTAGAGCGGAGTACTGCTCTCCGGCGGGGCTATCAAGTCCGCATGTCAATTCCGTTGATGTCCAGCTGAATTCTACTGTGAGAATTATCAACAGTACACTTTTAACGACACCAACACCTTGGCTGCCCGTGCTTGCTAACATCGCACCACCACACCTACGCCGCGAAAATGCAGTCTCCAGAGAATACAACTGTTACATCAGCAAAGACATGCCAATCCAGGCCGACTTGAACAACCTACCATCAACCCATCACAAATCTGGAAGGCCCTTTTGGACCATCGCCGAAGCCCTTCAGTGGTCTCCCCTCAGCCTTGATGACTGATGGTGAAATGCTTGGAAGAACTGTGACATAACGAATGGATTCCTTATAGAGGACCCCACAGTACAACCGGAAGGATCAAACCTTCCTCGTAAATGGTTGACAAACATCAACCACCTCAGAACCAGTCATGGCAGATTCTGCCACCTTCTCCATAGATGGAAGATTAAAGCATCCCCATCATGCGACTGTGGAGCTCCTGATCAGACCCTGGAGTACTTCATTGAGCACTGCCCTCAGAGGAAATTCACAGGCAGCCTACACGATATCCACGCTGTTACACCAGAAGCTTTGGCCTGGATATCTGACTTGGATATTGAGATTTGATTTGCTTTGCTACTACCATACAAAAGAAAGAAGAACGGTCAGAGGTCATATATTTAAAATCATACGATCTAGAGGGGAGATGAGGAGAATTTTTTTCACTCAGAGAGTTGTCGGGATCGGGAATGCTCGACCTGGAAAGGTGGTGGAAGCTGATTCTATAAATAATTTTAAACGGGAGTTGGACAGGTACTTGGGGATGAGGAACTTACAGGGTTACAGATAAAAGCAGGGATGTGGGACTAAGCACAACTCCTCTCTCTAAGAGCCATCACAGGCACAACGGGCCAAATGGCCTCCTTCTGTGCTGAAAGTTTCTATGGTTCTATGAATATGGCTGTGGGAGGATAACTTCACTGTGGAAAAGACTGGTGGAATCAGGAACACAATTCATTAAAACTAACACAACAAAAACACACTTTCCAGGCAGGAGATGAGCAGTATTTTAAGGATGTGATTGTGCAGCTGATGTCCCAGTTCCTTATGTCTAAACGTGATCAAGTGACCTGACCGAGCCCATCCCTTGAGTACTCCCAGTTAATATAAGCTCAGCCTCCTGTAGGGAGTGCTCTCTATATGTTTCAGGGTCTCAGATTGGGAAAGAAGACTACCATCAGGACACCGTGTGAGAAGAACTTTTGATGCATTCGGAGCCAGACTCTGAAACTGTTACCATCACTCCACTGTCAGAAACTGCAGGACCAATGTCACCTACTTGGCTTCATCCAGGACAACGCACTCTGCTTAACCGGCCCCCCATCAACTGGCTTAAACATCCACTCTCTCCACCACCGGCGCACCATGGCTGCAGTGTATATTGTCTACAGGATGCTCTAACTCCCCAAGGCTTCTTCGGCAGCACCTCCCAAACCCGCAACCTCCATCACCTAGAAAGGCAAAGGCAGCAGGTGCATGGGAACAGCATTACCTCCAAATCCCCTCCAAGTCACACACCATCACGACTTGGACATACATTTACTAAGGAGGTGGATGCTGACAAAATATTGGTAGAAGTGGAAAAGATAGAAGCAATGGAAGGGGTTAAAATTGATAGAGAGGATGTACTAGAAAGGCTGGGTATGCTTAGAGTGGACAAGTCGCCTGGTCCAGATGGCTTGCATCCCAAGTTGCTAAGGGAATTGGGGGAAGCGATAGCAGAAGGGCTTGCCAGAATTTTCCAATCTTCCCTAGATGTGGGGGAGGTGCCTGAGGATTGGAAAGTGGCAAATGTGACACCATTGTTCAAGAAAGGGTGTAAAGACAATCCTAGTAACTACAGGCCGGTCAGTTTAACATCAGTGGTGGGTAAAGTTTTAGAAACAATAATCAAAGAAAAAATTAACAGGCACTTGGAGAGGTTTAAACTAATTAAGGAGAGCCAGCACAGATTAGTAAAAGGCAGATAGTGTTTGACTAATCTAATTGAATTTTTTGATGAAGTAACAGGGAGGATTGATGAAGGGAATGCAATGTATGTTGTCTACATGGATTTTCGGAAGGCATTTGACAAAGTACCACATAGAAGGCTGGTTAACAAAATTGAGGCTCATGGAATAGGTGGGTCAGTGGCAGCTTGGATAAGGAATTGGCTTAAGGACAGAAAACAGTGAGTTGTGGTAAATGGCTGTTTTTCAGAATGGGGGATGGTAGACAGTGGTGTTCCTCAAGGGTCAGTGCTGGGAACACTCCATTTTTTGATATATATAAATGACCTGGATATTGGAACACAGAGTAGAATTTCTAAATTTGCCGATGACACCAAACTTGAGGGAGTGGCAAACAGTGAGGATGATACCAATTGACTGCAACAGGATATAGAAAGGCTAGCAGAATGGGCAGACAAGTGGCAGATGGAAGTTAATACAGAAAAGTGTGAGATGATGCATTTTGGCAGAAGGTCCCTGAAGGTGGCAGGACATATTGACAGAATGGTTAATAAAGCATATGGGATCTTGGGTTTCATAAATAGAGGTATTGAGTACAAAAGTAGAGAAGTTATGCTGAACCTTTATAAAGCGCTGGTTAGGCCACAACTGGAGTATTGTGTCCAGTTCTGGTCATTACACTTTAGGAAGGATGTGAAGGCCCTTGAGAGGGTGCAGGGGAGATTTACCAGAATGGTTCCGGGGATGGAGGATCTTCGCTACAAGGACAGATTGGAAAAGCTGGATTTGTTTTCATTAGAGCAAAAGAGGTTGAGGGATGATTAGAAAGAGGTGTACAAGATTATGACAGGTTTAGATAGGCTAGACGGGGAAAGGCTGTTCCCACTAGTTGACAGTACAAGGACTAGGGGACACAGATTAAAGGTTTGGGGCAAGAGATACAAGGGGGATGTGAGGAAAAACATTTTTATGCAGCGAGTGGTGATGATCTGGAATTCGCTGCCGATGGAAGTGGTGGAGGCGGAGACACTCAATGTTTTCAAGGGGAGACTGGATAGGCACTTGAGGGAAATAAACTTGAAGGCTACGGGGATAGAGCGGGGGAATGGGACTGACTAGATTGCTCTACAGAGAACTGGCGCAGACTCGATGGGCCGAATAGCCTCCTTCTGTACCATTATAACTCTATGAATATGATTAATCGCAAGGATTAATCGGGGATAGTCAGCATGGCTTTGTCAAGGGTAAGTCATGTCTGACAAATCTGATTGAATTTTTCGAGGGGGTGACTAGGGGGGTGGATGAGGGAAATGCTGTGGATGTGGTTTACATGGACTTCAGTAAAGCTTTTGACAAAGTCCCGCATAGGAGACTGGTCAAGAAGGTAAGAGCCCATGGGATCCAGGGTGCCTTGGCGCGTTGGATCCTAAACTGGCTGAGTGGCAGGAGGCAGAGGGTGATGGTCGAAGGTTGCTTTTGTGACTGGAAGCCTGTGTCCAGTGGGGTACCTCAGGGATCGGTGCTGGGTCCCTTGTTGTTTGTGATCTACATAAATGATTTGGATGAGAATGTAAAAGGTATGATCAGTAAGTTCGCAGATGACATGAAAATTGGTGGGGTGGTAAATTGCGAGGAGGAAAGCCTCAGGCTACAGGACGATATAAACGGGTTGGTCAGATGGGCGGAAAAGTGGCAAATGGAATTTAACCCTGAAAAGTGCGAGGTGATGCATTTTGGACGGACAAATAAGGCAAGGGAATACACAATGGGTGGTAGGACCCTAGGAAGTACAGAGGGTCAGAGGGACCTTGGTGTACATGTACATAGATCCCTGAAGGCAGCGGAACAGGTAGATAAGGTGGTTAAAAAGGCATATGGGATACTTGCCTTCATTAGCCGAGGCATAGAATATAAGAGCAGGGAGGTTATGATGGAGCTGTACAAAACGCTGGTGAGGCCACAGCTGGAGTACTGTGTGCAGTTCTGGTCGCCTCACTATAGGAAGGATGTGATTGCTTTGGAGAGGGTGCAGAGAAGATTCACCAGGATGTTACCTGGGATGGAGCACCTCAGCTATGAAGAAAGACTAAACAGGCTGGGGTTGTTTTCCTTGGAGCAAAGAAGGCTGAGGGGGGACCTGATTGAGGTGTACAAAATGATGAGGGGCATAGATAGGGTAGACAAAGAGGAACTTTTCCCCTTAGTAGGGGGGTCAATAACAAGGGGGCATAGATTCAGGGTAAGGGGCAGGAGATTTAGAGGGGATTTGAGGAGGAACTTTGTCACCCAGAGGGTGGTTGGAATGTGGAACTCACTGCCTGAAAGGGTGGTAGAGGCAGGAACCCTCACAACATTCAAGAAGCATTTGGATGAGCACTTGAAATGCCATTGCATACAAGGCTATGGACCAAATGCTGGAAAATGGGATTAGACTGGACAGGGATTGATGGACGGTGCAGACACGATGGGCCGAAGGGCCTCTTTCTGTGCTGTAAAACTCTATGACCCTATATATCAGCCGTTTCTTCATGGTCGCTGGGTCAAAATCCTGGACGTCCGTCCCTAACAGCACTGTGGGAACACCTTCACCACACGGACTGCAGCCGTTTAAGAAGGCGGCTCACCACCACCTTCTCAAAGGCATCTAGACTCGGCTAATAAATGGTGTGGAGATGCCGGAGTTGGACTGGGGTGGACAAATGTAAGAAGTCACACAACACCAGGTTATAGTCCAACAGCTTTATTTGAAATCACAAGCTTTCGGAGCGCTGCTCCTTCTTCAGGTGAAGTGGAGAAATGCATAAAGACACAGCTTATATAGTCAGAGAATCATGTCATGCCAATAAATGGCGGCCTTGCCAGCGACTCGCAAATCACAAGAATAAAAAATACCTGACAGGTGTCCACAATAAACTGTCATTTGATTCAATTATAAAATATACAACACTGGACATGAAAGAATATGAATATTATTTAAACAGTTTGTTTTAAATGGATACGATGGGGGTGTTTAAATTCTTGCAGTCACAGCTGATACAGTTTAGTCTGAGTTTGTCCCTGATCACGTGAAGTGAAAGCCAGGAAGTGCAGCAGCGACCAACAGTTAACAGTGAAAGCACTGGACAGGGAAGGAGAGGGACCGAGATGGCATCTGCAAATCTAACATATGAACTGACCTGTCCCATCTGCCTGGAGATGTTCACCGACCCGGTGTCCCTGGAATGTGGGCATCACTTCTGCAGATCCTGCATCTCTCGGAGTTGGGAGAAGGTCCCGGGAGATGTCTCCTGTCCCGAGTGTCGGCAGGTCTTCGCTCAGAGGAACACCAGGCCCGCTCGGACCCTGGGCAACATCGCCGAGCAGCTCAGACTGCTGAAGGTGAAGGTGACACAGCGGGAGGAGGAGTTTTACTGCGAGGAACACGGGAAGAAGCTGAAACTGTTCTGTGACGAGGAGCAGAAGGCGATCTGTGTGGACTGCTGGAGCTCAGAGCATCAAACTCACAATGTGATCCCTATAAAGGAGGCAGCCCAGAAATACCAGGTGATAGTTCACTGAACTCTCTGCATGTCCGGCACTGATTTAATGTGAAACACAATCTGTACCTGTATCGCCTTTAAACACACCCTCAGGTAATGACTGCTGGATATTGAATTTAATTAATTTTATACACATACAACAGGAAGATCCTGCACCCTAAATTCAGCAGATTACCAACATGTAAATCACAATTATAATTATTCATTGACAGTATTTATTTTATATGTGAACGTTTAGTTACCATAGACCAGTCGAACTTTAGGAGCCCGTGTCCTTCATTCACTCTGTTAATAACCTGAGTCTGTGGCGGCTCATAAACTGGCAGCAGTTCACTGCCCCGAGCTCCCTTGTTAGTGAATAATTCACAGTCTGTCTCTCCCTGCCCTGTTCTAACACTGTACCACGGTCAGAGACACAGGGAATGTCTCCGATTCCCTGTTCTAACATTGCGTATCATTGTCAGGAACACAGGGAATGTTTTCTGTTTCAAACTCCGATGTGTTTTTGTGTCTCAGGAAAAATTGGAAAAGTCATTGGAGTTTCTGCAAAAGCAAATGGATCTCGCTGTTCAATGTAAGAGAGAAGGGGCGGAAGGGATCGCACAGATAAAGGTAGTGGCGTGTCCTCTGGGGTTTGTGTAAAGTGCCCTCTGTTCGTAACTGAGCGTTTAACACAGTGAGAGAGAGTTTTACTGAATTAAGAGCTTTCTGTCCCAGCACACTGCAGGCTGCGCCCTGGACTTCAGCATGAGGGACCGTCTATAAATTGACTTTTTTTTTCAAAACCGTAGGCAGTAAGTTGTTTGAGTCCCATCTTATCCCAAATGCAGACTGCTAGATGAGCCCTTTCTAAATGAGTTTACGTGTGGCAATTATTCCCTCTCCCAATTGAATATCTTAGTCTTGTAAAACTGTGACAATTAGGACAGTCCCTAACTAGCCAGCCCCAAGATTATAAGCAGAATTCCAGAGTCAGTGTGACCCACCTGAATATCTCAGTTCATAGAATCATATAAATTTACAGCACTGAAGGAGGCCATTCGACCCATCCTGTCTGTGCCAGCCGAAAAAGAGCTATCCAGCCTAATCCCACTTTCCAACTCGTCTATAGCCTTACAGGTTCTAGTGCATAGCCAAGTACTTTTCAAATGTGATGAGGGTTTCTCCCTCAACCACCCTTTCAGGCAGCGAGTTCCAGACCCCCATCACCCTCTGGGTGAACAAAGTTCTCCACAACTCCCCTCTAATCCTTCTACCAATTACTTTACATCTATTTCCCCTGATTATTGACCTCTCTGCTAGGGGAAATAGGTCCTTCCTATCCACTCTATCTAGGCCCCTCATAATTATATACAGATTAATTAGATCTCCCCTCAGCCTCCTCCATTCCAAAGAAAACAACCCCAGCCTGTTCAATCTTTCCTCATAGCTAAAATTCTCCAGTCCTGGCAATAGCCTCGTAAATCTCCTCTGCACCCTCTCTAGTGCAATCACATCTTTCCTGTAATGTGGTGACCAGAACTGTATGCAGTACTCTAGCTGTGGCCTAACTAGTGGTTTGTACAGTTCAAGCATAACCTCCCTGCTCTTATATTCTGTGCCTCAGTGAATAAAGGAAAGGATGCCTTCTGCCTTCTTAACTACCTGTCCTGCTACCTTCAGGGATCTGTGGACATGCACTCCAAGGTCCCTCTGTTCCTATACACTTCTCATTATCCTAACCTTTATTGTGTATTCCCTTGCCTTGTTAGCTCTCCCCAAATGCATTACCTCACACTTCTCTGGATTGAATTCCATTTTCCACTTTTCTGCCCAACTCACCAGTCCATTGATATCTTCCTGCAGTCTACAGTTTTCTCCCTCACTATCAACCACACGACCAATTTTTGTATCATTTGCAAATTTCTTAATCATGCCCCCAACGTTGAAATCTAAATCATTGATGTATACCACAAAAATCAAGGGACCTAGTACTGAGACCTGCGGAACCCCACTGGAAACAGCTTTCCAGTCATAAAAACATCCGTCGACCATTACCCTTTGCTTCCTGCCACTGAGTCAATTTTGGATCCAACTTGCCACTTTCCCTTGGACCCCATGGGCTTTTACTTTTCTGACCAGTCTGCCATGTGGGACCGAGGTTAGGCTGACTGGCCTGTAATTACTCAGTCTGTCCCTTTCTCCCTTTTTCATCCGGGCCTAGTGATTTATCTACTTTCAAAGAAGCTAAACGCCTTAATACTTCCTCTCTCACTATCTTTGCTTCATCTAATATTTCACACTCCTCATCCTTAAATGCATCACTTGGAACTCTCAGCTTACAGTTGGTAACTCACTCCTGAAAATCCATAACTGCATCCATAAACAAATTGAACCCCTTGATAAGATTTCAGTCTGCAACTCACTCCCAGGTATCCATTATTCTATATATAAACCATCTGAACCCCTTGATTAGATTCCAGTCTGTAACTCACTCCTGGGTATCCATTATTCTATATATAAACCATCTGAACCCCTCAATTAAATCCCTTGATTATGTTTGGCTTGTAACTCACTCCCATGTATCCAATATTTAGTTAAATTGTTTACTCAGCAGTGAATTGTTATTTGTTGTATGTTTTATGAATCTGTTTATGCTGTCAAGTCTGTGTGACATTTGGTGTGACGAACAGTATGACACACAATGTGACACAATTTACATGCATGACACTTTGAAATATGACAGATGCATATTGGATACAATGCTTTAATCCTATAGAGGGCACACGGAGTCCAGGGACACTGGGATTATGAATACTGCTTGTCTCTTCTGTATTCAATGTGTTCCAGGCCCAAGTTGATGGTCTGAGAAGTGAAATCAAGATGGAATTTGAAAAGATGCCCAAGTTCCTGTCTGGGAAGGAAGAGCTGATGAAAGCAGAGCTGGAGATAAAAGCAGATAAAATATTGAAGGAAATGGAGAACAATTTAAAAAGCACCTTTTGATGAAGTGTCTTCTCTTGAAGGAGCGATAAGAGATCTAAAAGCGAGGCTGGAGGTACAAGAAGCCCCAAAGCTCCTCAAGGTACAAAATGTCCCTCCTCCTTGTACTGGGAATCTAAACGGACAGTAAAATAACTGTCAGTGGGATTGATCTAAAGGGTAAATGGGATCAAACCAGCCCCCTCAGTGAGATCAGGTCAGTAGAAACACTACAACATTCAGGGGCTTGGGGGGCAGTGGGTTAACATACTGACCTTTCACCTCTGGGCTTTGGTTTAGCCTCAATCTGATTGGTGGGATGGACGTTTACTCTTTCTGCTGAGGGTCCAATGGGAAATGAGGTGAGGAAATCTCAGTGCAGTTTCTCCACACAGTATAACAGTGGCACTGACTGGCGATTGGACTCCGAGAGGGCTGGGGTGGGAACTGGAGATGCTCACACGTGTGCAGTTGGGGCTCTTCTCAGAATGGGGTTAAGGTGCATTGTTGAGGCAGAGTAGGTAGAGCTTTTCTCTGCCACTGCCTGTGCTGTTCGTGACCCTGGGAGCGCTTGGTGCTGACGCTGGGGATCTAAACTGGAAAATACACATTTACATCATCTTCCTTGGTGTTCCATATCAGTGTTAATGGAAACAAAGTCTTGGGCTGGGGGTTGCATGTTGTTTACCCCCCTGGTCTTCCATTCTCCAGCACCGAAAGAAAAGGAAAAGTCCTTTTCTGATTGATTCCTTGGTGTCCAGATTCTGTGTCTCTTTATAATTTCCCCATGAGATTTGTACCAGCAGCTCTTTAATCTGATTCAGTAACATTTCTTCTGTTCCTTTCCCCTCAGGATATTGATGCCCTTTTGACCAGGTAAGCAGATTTAAAGAAGCCGTTCTGTGATCTGATCGCTGCTCTCTCTCGAACACGGACTGATCCCCAGCCCTGTTTTTATAGGTGTGAGATCGAGGTTCACAATCCTGGAGCTGTCTCCGCTGAGATACCTGTGGATATAGTTGGCGGACCATTCAAATACGTCGAGGTGTGGAGGGAAATGAGAGCAGTGATTTCACCAGGTATCATTCTCTGTATATCACCTTCTCCCTACTGTTATCCATGTGACTATTGACGTTTAATACATTGGATGACACCAGGTGTTCTCTGTATATTATTGGGTACCTTTCTCCCACCAAGTTAAACAACCTGTATTTAATGATAGTCAGTGTATGGAGGGATCTGCTACTGAGGGACATCACCTGACCTCGGCACTCTTCTGATCGGCTTACCAGGCCACTGGTGGGGCCCACGTGCACCTTTATGGAGGTTGATACACTTCCCTCACTCGGTGTACCAGCCGCCATGACTACATCATGTCCCCTTCCATGGTCAAGGACTGGGAACTCCCAGCTGAGGGAGACCTCACCTTTGGCTCTTCCTCAGGTCCATCATTTGCCTTGTTAGGGGCAGGTCAAATTTCAACATCTCACAACTCTCAGACACATTTTCCAAGGGAGTTCCACTGGTCGCCAACTCCTAAGGAGACCAGGGGAACCCCCAAGGACGTTTCAGACACAGGTCAAAACAAGCAGCCATTTTATTAAGCCAACTGAAGTCATCCTCTGCTATTTGGAGCTGAATTTTCCCCAAGTATCACTCCTTTCATGTGTGAGTGGAGTTGCGGGTGGAATATTTAGGTGTCAGCCGTGGCATGTCGTCCCTGGTTAGAATGTTGTGGGTTCAAGTCCAAACCCAGAGTCCTGAACGCAAAAATCCAGGCTGACACTCCAGTTAAGAACTGAGGGAGTGCTGCACTGTCGGAGATACCGTCCTTCGGATGAGACTTTACACCTTCTCAGGTGGAGGTTAATGATCCCATGGCACTAGTTCGAAGAAGAGCAAGGAGCTCTGCCTGTTGTCCTGGCAGAGATCTCGGAGGGTTGTAGGGCTGGAGGAGATTACAGAGATAGGGAGGGGTGAAGCCTTGGAGGGATTTGAACACAAGGATGAGAATTTTAAATTTGAGGCAATGCTGGACCGGGAGCCAATGTAGGTCAACGAGCACAAGAAGTGATGGGTGAACGGGACTTGGTGTGATTTAGGAAACGGGCAGCAGAGTTTTGGATGAGCTGAAGTTTCGCTCTGTGGTTCCACACATAGAATAAATGACCATGTTTCCAGGCTCCCCATTGGCTGCTGTGTAGACGGAAATAGAACTGTCGCCTCTTCAATCCCATTCAGCCATTAGAAAGGTCGTCACCACTGCCCCAGGCTGGGCTCAGGGAGGGAGACGGAGATCCTACAGCTTCTGGTCAATGAGGCCTTGTCCTGGAGTAAGATCTTTATTTTAAATAAATTGATGAAAACCTGCGCTGTGTAAATAGGACTGAGGGAACGGTGAGGGTCCAAAGGTGAGAAATCTCTTCAGACGCCCTGTCCCTGGGGCTCCACAGTTCCTGGGCTGAGGAAAGTGGTGATGGCCCATCACTGTCTGTACACCTCTTGTGATTCAGTCCTGGTTTTCCTATAGTAACAGCTTCCCATTCATGTTTTGTTTCAGTCCCAGCATCTCTCACCCTGGACCCAGAGACGGCAAACAAACAACTCATCTTGTCCCAGGATCTGACTTGTGTGAAGCACGGGAATAAGGACCAAGACCTTCCTAATCAGCCGGAAAGATTTGATAAATACTTCTTTGTTTTGAGCTCAATGTGTTTCACATCAGGGAGACACTACTGGGAGGTGGGTCTTGGAAACAAGACTCTCTGGATTGTGGGTGTCTGCAGAGAGTCTGTCAACAGGAAGGGAGACAGCAAACATTCACCTGAGAATGGATATTGGGTCATCGGCCAGCTTCCTGAGTACAAATCATTGAATATACCAGACGTCATCTCCCATCTGGAAGTGAAGCCCCGGAAGCTGGGAGTTTACCTGGACTATGAGGGAGAACAGGTGTCATTTTATGATGCTGAAGACATGTCTCACCTGTACACTTTCACTGACACTTTCACCGAGAAACTCTATCCCATCTTTAATCCGTGTAATAATAAAAATGGCGCAAACTCTGAGCCACTCACACTGCTCACTTGTTAGCACAGTGGGGCAAGTTTGCTGAGGTCACGGCCGTGGTGAGCAGCCTTACCCACTGCCCGAGCAGCCCACGTTGCCCTGATCCTCTGCCGTGTACTGCCGGCGGGTGTTTGCTGGTAGAGTGTACAGTAAGTTAACTCAGTACCTCTACCCCTCTCTCTGTCCCTGTCTCAATCTACTGTGACCCAGACACATTGTGCTGGAATATAATGAAGTAGAATGATCTCCTGAATTGTGGTAACTGTGTCCAGCATCATAACAATTAGTCGTGAATCTGTTTATATTTTCACCCTTTAATAAATGTTTGACTTGCAGACTGGACTGACACTGGGTGTGATGATTGTTGAGTCAGGGAAGTAGTAGAAAGAATTAGGAACAGGAGGAGGCCATTCAGCCCCTTGAGCCTGTTCTACCATTCAATTAGATCATGGCTGATCTGTATCTTCGCTCCATCTGCCCGCCTTGATTCTGCAACCCTTAATACTCTTAACTAAGAAAAATTCATCAATCTCAGTTTCAAAATTTTCCATTGACCTCCAGCCTCAACAGCTTTTTGAGGGGGAGAGTTCCAGATTGATACTACTCTTTGTGTGAAGACGTGTTTCCTGACATCACCCCTGAACGGTCTGTCTCTAATTTGAAGGTCATGACCCTTGTTCTGGACTCCCCCACCAGAGGAGATAGTTTCTCTCTCTTTACCCCATCAAATCCTTTAATCATCTTAAACCCATCAATTGGGCAGATTCTTCAATCAGCGGAGAGCAGAGGGACAATGGCTTGGGACCAATACTAGAGGAAAGGGGCACCTGTTCATGGGCCACCTGACCTCGATGACCTTCCCTTGATACTTTCTTCCTTTATCTCCCTGTTTGTGCTCTTCACAGTGAGGATCGTCAGTGCAGTGGAATGGGGTTTACTTTCTGCTCCAATCCCCGGGTCAAGCTCTCCCAGGTTTAATGCCCCATCAGCCTGGAGGCTGTTAAGTGACGGGGGATGGACACTTTCCCACTGGGGGCAACCAGCAGCAGCACCAAGCACTCCCAGGTGCTGCTTGATGTGGTCCTACACACAGTCCCAGTGTAAATACAGCGAGAGGCCTGTCGCTGGTGGGCAGATGTGCCCGCCTGCTACAGAGTGAGCGAGGGTGAAGGGGAGAGGGGTTTAAAGAGATGATTGGTAGTGGAGTTAAGCAGATGGGGGTTATCTTTGCTGCATTTGGTGATCCTGGAGTAGTGGGAAGTTTGGGCAGAAGAGAGTGAGGCACGACAGACCTTGATGTCGTCCAGCCAGATGTGGCGATGGATGGCTGAGCCAGATGTGCACCAGATACACTCAAGTCAGCATCCCTTGAACTTGAGGGTATGAGAAATTAGGCCATACCAGAGGAATCAACTGGGATGCGAGAGAGTAAAGGTTATGCTGGAGATAAGGCTAATGAGATGAAGATTGAGAAAGTGCTAACTCCACCACGAGCAGTAAATGATCCAGTCAAGCGTCCAAACACTTGGTGACATCGCAGTCTGTAGCGCACCCCAAGTGCAATGGCTAGCCTGGTCCTGGAGAGACACCTTCTTGATCATTGTCTTCTGTACAGTGTTTGGGGAAGACAGAAAGAAGCTGAGCCAATTACATAGGATTACACAGGATATACGGTACAGAAACAGGCCATTCGGCCCAACCAGTCCATGTCGGCATTTATGCTCCACTCGAGCCTCCTCCCGTCTTTCCTCATCTAAATCTATCAGCATAACCCTCTATTCCCTTCTCCCTCATATGCTTGTCCAGCCTCCCCTTAAATGCATCATCTATACTATTCGCTTCACCCACTCCCTGTGGTAACAAGTTCCACATTCTCACCACACTTTGGGTAAAGGAGTTCTCCTGAATTCCCCAATGGATTTCTTGGTGACTATCTTATATTGATGGCCTCAAGTTATGCTCTTCCCCACAAGTGGAAACATTCTCTCTGTATCCACTCTATCAAAACCTTTCATAATTTTAATGTCCTCTATTAGGTCACCCCTCAGCTTTTTTTCAAGAGAAAAGAGACCCAGCCTGTTCATCGTTTCCTGATATGTATACCCTCGCATTTCTGGTATCATCCTTGTAAATCTTCCCTCCACCCTCTCCAGTGCCTCTATATCCTTTTTATAATATGGCGACCAGAACTGTACGCAGTACTCCAAGTGTGGTCTAACCAAGGTTCGATACAGGTTTAGCATAACTTCCCTACTTTTCAATTCTATCACTCTCGAAATAAACTCTAGTGTTTGATTTGCTTTTTTTATGGCCTTGCTAACCTGCATCGCAATTTTTAGTGATTTGCGTATTTCTACCCTGAGATCCCTTAGTTTCTCGACCCCACCGAGACTCACACCCTCCAACCGATAAGTGACTCCCCTATTCTTCCTACCAAAATTCAATAAGATCCTGGCTGATCTTCCATCTCAACTCCACCTTCCCGCACTATTCCCATATCCCTTGATTTTCAGGGCCTCTGAGTCCAGTAATTCTTACGTCCACGCCTGCCTGCTGTTTCCCGGTGTTGGCAGGAAGGGATTTGCACGGAGCAGCACCGCCATCTGCTGGCGGTACCAGAGTGTGACCACTCGAAGCGCTTTGAACTGCAGGCCCCGATTTAGTGAGGCTCATAAATCTAAGACAGTCACTAATAAATCCAATAAGGAATTCAGGAGCAACTTTTTTACCCAGGGAGTGGTGAGAATGTGGAACTATCTACCACACGGAGTTGGTGAGGCTTTAAGGGGATGCTAGATAAACACATAATGGAGAAAGGAACAGAAGGTTTACTCTTGATAGTTTACAGTTGGCGATCTGGCATGCCAGGTATTCTCCTGATCCATCAGATGTTATGAGAGCCGATTATAAACCCCCATCCTCCCCTCCCCCACACCATATGAGAACTGGGCGGGGGTGCGGGGGCAGGGGTTAAAATAGAGGCAGGGTCCTTGCCCTCCAGCTCAGCGCTGCACTCAAGCTGTAGTGTATGTACCCGTCTACCTTTAAGGGAACTATTGAATGTAACCGTTCACCTTTAAGAGAACTACTTTAGGTGTGGCACTATTTGTTTGGCTTCTGTATACTGTAATACTGATAGTGACCACACCAGTATATAAGTGTTGTGGCAGGATTGCTGGGGCAGATTTGCCCGGACCTTCGAATAGTAAAGACCTGTTTGTTTGTTACTTCTGAAGTCTGTGTATTTATTAACTGCACAACCCACAGACTTTACAGTGGCGACGAGTCCGATCGTACCCTGCGGCAAGACTACCAAAGCAAGAAGAGCGTCGAAGAGAGGCAACCGCCCTCGTCGTGCTGCTGAAAGAAAACACGAGGCTGCAGCAGGAGGAAGGAGGAAGACTTTAGCAACAAAAGCTTCCGTCTGCAACAGGCACTGACTACCCTTCTACCACGGTACGGAGTGAGCCGATCAGGGAACAAGGCGGCCGAAGAGACTGTGAGTAGGGGAAGGTGTAGAAGTATCCGGAGGATAAGGGCAGAGCACTCGACCTCAGTCGAGGGGGAGCTGAGCCGGTCAGAAGTCGGGTCCAACGGCGTCGGGTGACAGCCGGACCACGATCGGCGGGAAAAGCCGGGCAGCGCCCGCAGCCACGAAGCGCTGAGACTGTGAGTAGGCGCGGGAAGAGAAACCCAGCCGCAGCCGGGGAGGGAAACACCGGTCTGCGAGAGGGCTGGGAGGCGAACAGGAACCGTGCGGGTGGGAGAGAGAGACAGAGCCGAGCAAGGGGAGAGAGACTGCACGAGAGCCAGTCCAGCGGCTGAACTGTCCTCCACCAACGGGGTACCCAGAGCCGGTAGAACCGAACGTGCGGGAGAGGGAGAGACAGAGCCGAGCAAGGGGAGAGAGACTGCGCGAGAGCCAGTCCAGCGGCTGAGCTGTCCTCCACCAACGGGGTACCCAGAGCCGGTAGCACCGAACGTGCGGGAGAGAGAGCGACAGAGCCGGGCACGGAGAGAGAGACTGCGCGAGAGCCAGTCCAGTGGCTGAACTGTCCTCCGTTAACGGGGTGTACCCAGCGCCGGTAGAGCCGTGCGGGCGGGAGGAAAAGACAGAGCCGAGTAAGGGGAGCTGTGCGGAAGCCAGCCAGCGGCTGAACCTGTCCGCTGTGGGGGAAGCGTACCCCTTCCACCGGGAAGAAACGCGGTTAGCCGCCATTAGGCGGAGAAGACGCCAGAAGCGGGAAGCCGCCATTGAAGTGGGCGGGGCGAGAAGGAAAGAGCGGGAAACCGCCGATTTCGCAGGAAAACCGCCATCTTAGAAATAAACAATTAAATAAGAATACTTAAAGAAATACTGGTGCTGCTCCCAAGGGAAGAAAGATGCCTAAGCGAGGGAATATTAACGACTTTAATTCTGAAATAGAAGACTGGGCCACGTACGTGGAATGCATAGAGATCTATTGCGAAGCCAACAAAATAGAGGAAGACGATAAGGCGATAACATTGCTAAACTCGATGGGGGCAAAAACATACGGGCTCTTGAAGCATCTAATAGCACTAAATAAACCAGCGGATCAGACCTTCGAAGAGATTGTGGCTGTGCTGAAGGACCATTTGAACCCCACACCGTTGATGCTGGCTGAACGGTTCAAATTCTACGCAAGAACGCAGAAGAAAGACGAAAGCAATGCGGAATACTTGGTCGAACTGCGTAGGCTAGCGAAATACTGCCAGTTCGGAGGGAATCTGACAGAAGCGCTGCGGGACAAGTTCGTATGCGGATTGTCCAAAGAAGGGACGCAGAAGCGACTACTGGAAGAGAACGACCTCACACTGGACAGGGCTGTCCTTATAGCTGCATCACACGAAGCCGCAGCGAAAGGAACGGCGGAAATGCAACTAAAGGCGGCGGCACTCGGGGTGGACCAAATTACTTCAAGCACAACAAAATGCTACCGCTGTGGGAAGACAACGCATGACCAGAATCAATGCTGGTTTAAGAACCAAGAGTGTAGGAAATGTGGCAAACTGGGTCACATCGCGAAGGTATGCCGGTCCGGGAAAAAGACCAACAATCAAAGGAAGCCACCACAAGAAAAGTACAACAAGGTACACAAGGTGGCTGAGAAGAGTTCAGACGAACAGAATTCAGACTCAGACCCAAACAACCAGGAGCTGGGTAGTTTGAGAATCCACAATGTGGGTAAAGAAACGGATCTACAGACCATCTGGGTCATACTAAAAATAGCTGGAGTCCAAGTAAGAATGGAGCTGGACACTGGATCAGCTCTATCAGTCATCAACCGAAGGGACTACCACCGGCTATTCTCTCACATGCCTTTAAGAAATACCAAGTTCGTATTACAGACATACACGGGGCATAACGTATACCCCGTGGGGAAAATAAGAGTCAAGGTGAGAGATAGGGGTAAAGAACACCCAAGAATGAACTTGTACGTATTACCTGAGGGAGGACCACCACTTCTAGGACGGGAGTGGATTAAGAAAATAGACATGGAATGGCATTACCTAAAAGCCATAATGAGGGAGGACTCGGTGCAAGCTATTAGCTCAGATTCTGAAATGGATGATGATAAGACCAAGTCAAATATGGAAGACAAGGCTAAAAGGGACTTGCCGACGATGGGGAAGAAAACGAAGACAGGCAGAAGGACTTATGGTACCAAGAAGAATAAAGCTGCAGAGCAGAACTCCAGGTTGACAGAGAATTCTGAGCCTGTTCAAGCAAAGGATTCATCCACGCCGGAAGAACACCGAGCTTGGATACAGACTTATGTCAAAGTACGACAACAATTAGAACAGTTGAGTGACCGTCTCGTTCAAGAGATGAAAAATATGGAAAAGTTCTGGGACACCGAATGGGAGAACCTGGAAAGACAACAGAGACAGCTAGCTCAAGTAGAGAGCGACCATAGAGCCATCGTGGCCAAATACCAATCACATTCCCCTGATGCTGTTCAGGAACTAGAATATTTACAGAACGAACCAAAGGAAGAGGAATCTTCAGGAAGCCAGGATTTTATTCCATTTCTTCTCTACGACTCCTTACAAGCAGAGTGTGAGAAGTTGAAAAAACAGTATGAACAGGCCCAGGCTACAATTCTGGAGGGGGTTAACTCGGCAGCCTCCGAAAAGCTAGTTTCAGTAGAAGCATATGAACAACTAAAGGTTGAACATGAGCAAGAAGTCCAAAGGCTGCAGGAAATTCTTGATGAGCTCAAGGCCAAGACAGACTCATCGGTAGAAGTTCTATCCATGGATGAGAAATTAGAGGTGAAAAACATGGCAGAGCTGGAAAGACAGGATGTCCAAGAACTCATAAAAACATTGAAGGACACCCAAGACAAATATGAGGCGGCAATGACCGAGGTTCAACAACTTGAAGAACAGATCCAACTGGGAATCCTTTCAGTGGAAGAAAAGGAAACTGTAAGAATGGTCCCTGAACATGAACTAGAGAGCATCAGGGCGCAACTTTTCCGAGCGCTGAAAGCCAAAGTTCAAGAGGAACAGAAGGTGGAAGTATTGGAGGAAAAGGTGGATGAAATGGAGAAGACTCTGATCCACCGTGTTCCCAGGGAAGAGTTAACGGTCAGCCAACTGCTTCATATGCTGAAGGACAAGACTTGGCAAGGGGAACAATCTGAACACGAGCTTCAATCTTCAGGGGGAACGAGTTCGGAGCTATCAAAAGTCACGGAGATAGCTGAGGTGGCAGCACAAATTTTACAAGGATGCCAAAAGTACGTTGAATCACGTCAAGGTGAACAGAAGAATGTGGAAACCGTTACTTCAGTAGAAGGGTTAAATAGCCTGATAACGCAATTCCCGATGGAAGGGAAGGTATTGAACTCACAAATGAGGTCCGTCGTGAAGGAATGGCAGATAACCCAGGAAGAGCGGGATGAATATGAATGCATGAAGAAGTCTTTTCAAGAAAGATGTCTAGGGAAGGAACCACCGTCAGCTAACGTCCAGACGGGTGAGGAGGAAGAAGAAGGCTATCTCGCTGGCCTAACTCGGGACGAACCTGAATATTACCATGACCTGTTGAGTGACACGGAATATTACGAGGATGTGGTCTGCCCAGCTTGTGATGAAAACTCCCAAAGTGCTGAAATCCGGAGGAAGCACTTAAGGTCTAAGGAACATCGAGAGTTGGTAGCGCTACAGCGGGCAGCCGAGAAAGGAGCTCCGAGAGTTTCAAAAAGGCAGAAAAGAAAAAGAAGAAGCAGAAGATAATAACTGTCTAAAATATTAGCAATTCTACCATTCCAGGCGGGACATTATGAAAGGAGCTAAATTAGTTGAAAAACTGGAAAATGTCAAGACAGCCAGTTGGGCGTAAAGGTCCGCACTGCTGGTTCAACAGGACGAAAGTCCAAGCTGTTATGTCAAGAAAAAGGCTATGGAGGAGTCACGCTAGCCAGGGGAACCGGCTACACCAAAGAAATGTTGTTCGGAACGAGTCAAGATCAGAGACTAAATCTATGAACTGTTCCCGCAGAGACTGAATCTGTGAACTGTTTCCACAGAGATTATATCTGTAAATTGTTTTATATGACATTGACTCCACCGAGATTATATCTGTAATTTGTTTTATAGGAAGTTGAAGATATGTATGTTTAACGGGGACTCTGTAAGTAATAAGCTAAAAAGGGAGGATCGTAGTGTATGTACCCGTCTACCTTTAAGGGAACTATTGAATGTAACCGTTCACCTTTAAGAGAACTACTTTAGGTGTGGCACTATTTGTTTGGCTTCTGTATACTGTAATACTGATAGTGACCACACCAGTATATAAGTGTTGTGGCAGGATTGCTGGGGCAGATTCGCCCGGACCTTCGAATAGTAAAGACCTGTTTGTTTGTTACTTCTGAAGTCTGTGTATTTATTAACTGCACAACCCACAGACTTTACACAAGCTGCCTCGGATTTCAGGAGGGGTGCGAGGCCCTTGCCGCAGGTGACCAGAAGCTTGGTCACAGAGGTAGGCTTTAAGCAGTATCTTAAGGTCGGGGTTTGATGGCACCATTTGTACTCGCAGTAACGCCCAATGGAAGTCAATGGAAAGGAAAATTGCACGGGGTGTTCAACAAGCGGCCGATTCACTACGGCCCGTGCAGTGCCACCACCGAAGTCGAATTTCACTCCCTTTTTGGTCCAAAGGCGGTGCCCCTTTAAAGAGCATTATTGTTTTGACGACATGTCTTCCAAGACTATTGCGCACTGCTGAGGAGGAGGAAACAGCAGAATCAGTATCGCAATTTGTTCAAACATAACATCAACAAAAGTATTGAGCAGGAGGTGAGCAGTATTTTAAGGATGTGATTGTGCCGCGGATGTCCCAGTTCCTTATGTGTAAATGTGATCAAGTGACCTGACCGAGCCCATCTCTTGAGTTCTCCCCGGTAATATAAGCTCAGCCCAGGTAGGGGGCGCTCTCTGTATGTGTCAGGGCCGTGGGTCTCCCAGAGGGACAGTTTGTGGGAGAACACTTGATGCAGTTAGAGCCAGCGACAACAACAATTTGCATTTATATAGTGCCTTTAATGTAGTAAAACGTCCCGACTTAAGGCACTTTACAGGAGCGTAAATCAAACAATAAGTTGACACCGAAACTGTTCTTTTAGAAACTTCTCCCCACAGGTATATAATGTGCACCACCTGAGAAATGGGAAGCACTAACACAGGATCGTTCCTGTTGTGTATGTAACCATTTACCTTTAAGGGAACTATAGAATGTAACCGTTCGCCTTTAAGAGCACTACTTTAGGGTGGCACTATCTATTGGCTCATGTATACTGTAATACCGATAGTGACCACACCAGTATATAAGGGTTGTGATACGTTAACTAGGGCAGAATCGCCCGAGCCTCTGAATAGTAAAGACGTGTTTTATTTTGTTAACAGTGGAGTCTGTGGTTATTTATAATACAACCCACAGACTTAACATTGGCGACGAGTCAGGATTCGAACCCTGCGGCAGTTGTTCCACGGCGGCTTCGTCCGAAGACAGGACGTTGAAGAGAGGTTTCAATCCTCACCAGTCTGGAACCGACAGGCTGGAAGCGACAGGCATTAGGACCCTGAAGCCTCCATAACCTCGTGGGTAAGCCGCAGCGTTGGCTGCAAAGACAGGGCGATCGCAATCCCTGATAAGAGCCGCGGTGAAACGCGCGAGCGGGTAAGCCAGAGCCCGGGAGGGAGCGAGCAAGAGCCGCGCGAGCGGGTGAGCCAGAGGCCGGGGGCCGCTTTCAAGTGCGAGGCGCAGCCGGGCCATCGATCGCATCCGCTGATAAGGGCCGCACTCGGGCTGAAAGTCAGCGTCGGGGAACGGGTGATAACCGCCATTGAAGTGGGCGGAGAGCGCCGAGAAGCGCGGGAAAACCGCCATCGAAGTGGGCGGGGAGAGCGAGAAGCGCGGGAAAGCCGCCATTTTTCGCGGGGAAACCGCTGAAGAAGAAGGAAGAAGTGGGAAACCGCCATCTTGGAAATTATTAAGAATTTCAGGAAAGTAATAAGATTTTTCAGAAAGGCTGGTGTGTTCTCAAGAAGAGAGGGAAAATAAGTATAAGTACAGCAATACTTGTGGTGTTCTCAAGAAGAGAGAAGAAAATTAATAATAAGTAAAGTAATACTTGTACTGTACTCGAAAAGAGAAGAAGATGCCTAAGCGAGGAAATATTAATGACTTTAATGCTGAAATAGAAGACTGGGCCACGTATGTGGAACGCATAGAAATATATTGCGTAGCCAACGACATTGAGGATGACGACAAGGCAATAACTTTGTTAAATTCGATGGGAGGAAAAACATACGGGCTTTTGAAACATCTAATAGCACCAGTTAAACCAGTGGACCAGACCTTCGAAGAGATCGTAGCAGTGCTGAAGGATCACTTGAACCCCACACCGTTGATACTGGCTGAACGATTTAAATTTTACGCCAGAACCCAGAGGCAAGATGAAAGCAATGCGGAATACTTAGTCGAACTGCGTAAGCTAGCGAAATACTGCCAGCTTGGAGGGAATTTGACAGAGGCGCTGCGGGACAAGTTCGTATGCGGCTTGGCCAAAGAAGGAACGCAGAAGCGACTCCTGGAGGAAAACGACCTCACACTGGACAGGGCTGTCCTCATAGCTTCATCGCACGAAGCCGCAGTGAAAGGAACGGCGGAAATGCAGCTAAAGGCGGCGGCACTCGGGGTGGACCAAATAACTGCAAGCATTTCCAAATGCTACCGTTGTGGAAAGACAACGCACGACCAGAATCAGTGCTGGTTTAAGAATCAAGAGTGCAGGAAATGTGGCAAACTGGGTCACATCGCGAAGGTATGCAGGTCCAGAAAGAAGACCAACAAACAAAGGAAGCCACCACCACAAGAAAAGTACAACAAGGTGCATCAGGTGGCTGAAGAGTTCAGACGAACAAAATTCAGACTCAGACCCAAACAGCCAGGAGTTGGATAGTCTGAGAATCCACAATGTGGGTAAAGTAACTGATCTACAGACGATCTGGGTCACACTAAAAATAGCTGGAGTCCAAGTACGAATGGAGCTGGACACGGGATCAGCTGTATCAGTCATCAACCAAAAGGACTACCACCGACTATTCTCTCACATACCCTTAAGAAATACCAAGTCCGTATTACAGACATACACGGGGCATCGCGTATACCCCATGGGGAAAATAAGAGTCAAGGTGAGAGATAGGGGTAAAGTACACCCAAGAATGAATTTGTACGTACTACCTGAGGGAGGACCACCACTTCTAGGACGGGAGTGGATCAAGAAAATAGACATGGAATGGCACTACCGACAAGCAATGACGAGTGAGGACTCGGTGCAGACAAGCAGCTCAGACTCTGAGCCGGAAGACGATAAGTCCAGCTTATGTATGAAAAACAAGGTTAACATTAACTCACGGACTAAGGTTGGAAAATCGATGGCGTGCATAAAGACAGAGAATTCTGAGTCTGTTCAAGCTACAGACATATGCATTACGGAGGAACACCGGGCTCGAACTCAACGCTATTTCAAAGTACAACAACAATTAGAACAATTAAGTTACCGCCTCGTACAAGAGATGAAAACAATGAAAAAGTTCTATGACACCGAATGGGAGAGTCTGGAAAGACAACAGAACCTACTGGCTCAAGCAGAGAGCGACCATAGAGCCATCGTGACCAATTACCGATCACATCTCCCTGATGATGTTCAGGGGTTAGAATATTTGCATGATCTAGAGATACAGCAGAAGGGCAAATCACGCTGCACTGAGGGTTTTGTTCTGCAATTAGAGACGGAGCTAGTGCAGGCAAAGTTAAGAGAAGTTGAATCACAGGGTGCTCTTAAGGAGATGCAGAAACAAATCTTGGACATGGAAAAGAGAAACGCTTCTTTACCTGATGAGAATAATGTGGCCATGTTGCAAGAGGAGCTTATAGGGGCGAAACTGAAAGAAGCTAAGCAAAGGATGTTGGAACTTGAAACGCAGAACCAAATCAGCGGTAATCAGCTATGTCAAGCAGAGAAGGAGTGCAAGGGTCTACATGAGAAGGTGCAATATCTCTCAGCCCAAAATAAGGGACTACTCACTCAGTTAAATGAAAGTAAACGGGAAATGGCTGAGATGGACTGCAAGAATAAAGAAGAGTTGATGGCAGTGAGACTTCGAGAGGCAGATAGCATAGCAGCCTTGGCTGAACTCCAACAGGAAATTGCGAAAGAAACAAATGAAGAGGAATCTTCAGGAAGCCAGGATTTTATTCCAGTTCTTCTCTACGACTCCTTACAAGCAGAGTGCGAGAAGTTGAAAAAACAGTATGAACAGGCCCAGACTACAATTCTGGAGGGGGTTAACTCGGCAACCTCCGAAAAGCTAGTTTCGTTGGAAGTATATGAGCAACTAAAGGTTGAACATGAGCAAGAAGTCCAAAGGCTGCAGGAAATTCTTGAGGAGCTCAGGGCCAAGACAGACTCATCGGTAGAAGTTCCATACATAGATGAGGATGTAGAGGTGAAAGACATGGCAGAACTCATAAAAATATGGAAGGAAGCCCAAGACAAATATGAGGCGGCAATTACCGAGGTTGACCGACTTGAAGAACAGTTTCAACTGGGAATGGGCCCTGAACATGAGCTAGAGAGCATCGAGGCGCAACTTCTCCAAGCACTGGAAGCCAAAGTACAAGAGGAAGAGAAGATGAAAGCATTGGAGAAAATGATGGATGAAATGGAGGAGTACGCTGAATTACGTCCAGGGGAACAGGAGAATGGGGAAACAGCTACTTCAGTAGAAGGATTAAATAGCCTGATAACGAAATCCCTGAAGGAAGGGAAAGGATTGAACGCACAAATGAGGCCAGGAGGGAAGGAAGGGCAGACATCCGAGGAAGAGCAGGATGAATATGATTGCTTGAAGAAGGGTTTTGACCTGTTGAGTGACACCGAATGTTATGAGGATGTGGTCTGCCCAAATTGTGATGGGAACTCCCAAAGTGCTGAAATCCTGAGGAAGCACTTAAGGTCTAAGGAACATAGAGAGTTAGTGGCGCTACAGATGGCAGCCGGGAAAAGAGCTCGGAGAGTTTCAAAAAGGCAGAAAAGAAAAAGAAGAAGCAGAAAATAATAACTGTTTAAAATATTATTACTTCTACTACCTCAGTCCGAACACTACGAAAGGTGCTAAATTTGTAAAAAAAATCCAGGGACATTATCAAGACAGCCAGTGGGTTGTATAAGTCCGCACTGCTGGTTCAACAGGACGAAAGTACAAGCTGTTAAAAAAAAAAAGGCTATGGAGGATGCTGTCTGGAACGAATTAATACCAGAGACTGAATTTATGAACTGTTCCCACAGAGACTGAACCTGTAAACTGATTCCACTGAGAGTATGTTTGTAAACTGTTATATGACGTTGACTCCATTGAGAGTATATCTGTAAATTGTTATATGACGTTGACTCCATCGAGAGTATATCTGCAAACTGTTTATATAAAGTTGAAGATTGTATGTTTAACGGGATTCTGTAAGTAATAAGCTAGGAAGGGAGGAGTGTTGTGTATGTAACCATTTACCTTTAAGGGAACTATAGAATGTAACCGTTCGCCTTTAAGAGCACTACTTTAGGGTGGCACTATCTATTGGCTCATGTATACTGTAATACCGATAGTGACCACACCAGTATATAAGGGTTGTGATACGTTAACTAGGGCAGAATCGCCCGAGCCTCTGAATAGTAAAGACGTGTTTTATTTTGTTAACAGTGGAGTCTGTGGTTATTTATAATACAACCCACAGACTTAACAGTTCCCTTTTCCTCAAGTTTATTATAACCCAAACCCAGATATAAACAAATACCACCTTTTAGCAGGGAATGTGACTCGACTGCGGAGGGAGATCAGTCCTCGTGAAGGGAGGAGAAGCTTCCTTCACCTGTCTTCCCTGACGGCTCTTCTTCAGGATCCCGGATTGCCCCCTTCACCAGGGAACCCACCATCTTACGATAGCAAAATACTGCAGATGCTGGAAATCTGAAATAACAACAGAAAATGCTGGAAAAACTCAGCAGGCCAGGCAACATCCGTGGAGAGAAATTGGAGTCGACGTTTCGGGTCAAAACCCTTTTTCAAAACTGGAAAGGAAATGAAATAGATCGAAGGCAGGGCTGCGATAGAACAAAAGAAGTAAAAGAGACATTAAGAGGTATTCAAAACCAGACAAGATGGTAATAGGTCAGTGGAGACAAAAGACGGCTCAGATTAGGTGTGAAGTGTACTGGCAGGATGAGAGACAGCTGCCATGTGGGAGAGAGAAAAAAAAAGGAAAGGGAGGGGGAAGGGAAGACCCAAAACAAAGGGGTAGAAAAATATATAAGTAAAAAACCCACCATCTTATACCCCTGGTCTTCGTATCACAAAATCTTGAGCTTTAGACTGATTGGTTAAAGCCCTCTCACCTCATGTGGAGCTGACTGTAGACCTTGTCTCATCATAGCTTTGAAGCTGCCTGACCAGTATGGGGGAGTCTGCAGCTAAATTCCTGATGAGGCCCCTTTTAGACATGTTTTTGTTTGCCGTTATCGTGTTCGTTCTGTTTCTGCAGTCTCAGCAAGGTCTATAATGACCACCTGAGGAGAGGCCAGCAGGACCTGGTCGTCTTCCTACTGAGTAAATCCTTATTCATTCCTCTGCTGATCTCGATTTTAATTCCCGACTCCTACAAGTCAAAGAAAGAGACCTGAGTGTAGGTGGCCTGGTCAGAGAGATCGGCTTTAAGCAGCGTCTTAAAGGAGGAGGGAGAGGTAGAGGTAGAGAGGGAATTCCAGAGCTCAGCGCCGAGACGGCTGAAGGAACCGCTGCTATTGGTGGAGCCAAAGGGAGTTGGGGATGGATAAGAGGCCAGAATTGGAGGAACAAAGAGTTCTGAGTTTTTAGTGCTGCGGGAGAGGCAGAAACCTGATCGGAGAAGTTCAAAGGGAATTGCAGGAAAGATGGGCACGGATTTGGGAGGCAGCAACACTTTCAAGTTACGAACGGGAGGTTGGAGATGGGGCGGTAATTTGCAGGGATAGAGGAGTCAAGGGTGGGTTTTTGAGGAGAGGGGTGATGACAGTGATTTAAAAGAGTCGAGAGAGGATGAGGTGAGTCTCATTGACAAGATGAGCTCAGAGAGGGCATGAGGGGCGGTAGGAGAGAAACTAGAGAAAGATGCGAGTTCAGTGTGAGGGCAGGGGGGAGTTTGTCTTGGTGGGTTAGGGGAAGGGAGGGATGTGTCAGAGGCAGGTGAACGGATGGTCTCAATCTTAGTGACAAAGAAGACCATGAGCTCCTCGCACTTTTTGTTGGAGGTGAGGGAGGAGGGGCAGGGGAGGCGGGTTTTAATGATCCAATTGGTAGCGGGAAAAAAAAGTTATAAACTGGGCTTTAAAAATGGGCAAGTGTTGACACACAAGAAACCGTGTCATTTTGATCTAAGTACTAAATGCATAACATTGTTTGTCCCTGATCACGTGAAGTGAAAGCCAGGAAGTTCAGCACCGACCGAGAATTGAAAGTGAAAGCACTGGACAGGGAAGCAGAGAGACTGCGAGCACCGAGATGGCGTCTGCAGATCTAACATATGAACTGACCTGTCCCATCTGCCTGGAGATGTTCACCGACCCGGTGTCTCTGGAATGTGGGCATCACTTCTGCAGATCCTGCATCTCTCGGAGTTGGGAGAAGGTCCCGGGAGATGTCTCCTGTCCCCAGTGTCGGCAGGTTTTCGCCCAGAGGAACACCAGGCCCGCTCGGAACCTGGGCAACATCGCCGAGCAGCTCAGACTGCTGAAGGTGAAGGCGACACAGCGGGAGGAGGAGTTTTACTGCGAGGAACACGAGGAGAAGCTGAAACTGTTCTGTGAAGAGGAGCAGAAGGCGATCTGTGTGGTGTGCGGAATGTCCCGGGCTCACAAGACACACAGTGTGATCCCTATAAAGGAGGCAGCCCAGATATACAAGGTATTGGATCACTGCCTTGCTGGCACAGTTAGATGTGGGAAAGGGGAGGAGGAATGGAATACAGGGGTATCTGAGGAGGGAGAGGCGTAGGGGAGAGAAGTGGGGAGGAGGGAGAGGGACAGGGGAGGGTTGGGAGAGGTAGGGGGCGAGGCTGATTCTAACTGCCAGAGTTAGAGGGCAGTTCCTATTTACTTCATATAAAGACAGCGAATATCCCCTGAAGGTGGCCCGGAATAGTTGTCCCCATCGATCAATAAAACTGCCAACATGCGGTCAGAATTGGAATTATTGTAGTTTTACATGTAAGCATTTATTTGTGGTGTAACAGTTGGAGTTTAGGAATCCTATTCTCCTTTTCTCTCTCTTATAATCATACAGCACAGACAGGGCCATTTGGCCCATCGTGCCTGTGCCGGCTCTTTGAAAGAGCATCTTGTCCCAATCAATGAAGGTAATTCAGATTAACATCTCCTTGATCAATAATTCTGCTGTTCCGACTCATCTCCCACGTCAGTCTATGGATTTCCTCTTACATTTCATTCCCACCTTTGGGATCACCGAGTGTCAGGGACAGAGGGAATGTTTCCCTTTTCAAATCCCATTGTGCTTTTTTTGTCTTTCAGGAAAAATTGGAAAAATCATTGGAGTTTCTGCAAAAGCAAATGGATCTCATTCTTCAAAGTAAAAGAGAAGGGGAGGATGGGATCTTACAGATGAAGGTAGGGGAGTGTCATTGAGAGTTTGTGTAAAGTTCCCTGTGTTTGCGACTGCCTGAATGAGCTTTTGACACTGCGAGAGAGAGAGAGAGAGAGAGAGAGATTGACTGAATAAAATGCTGCCTGTCCCAGCACAATGCAGGCTCCTCCCTGAACTGCACTGTAAGGGACCGTCTGTAAATTGTTAATTTATTGCAACAATGTAAGAAGGGTCTTATTTCCTTTCTCTGTCCGATCCCAAAGGTTGACGGTAATCAATCTTCAGAAAATATCCTTTTCTACGTTGAAGAGTCCATGTATCATCGTGACCATCTCCCCCAATAGGTTCCCCTTTCTGCTCACCCAACTCTCAGGTATCCATTATTCTATATATAAACCAACCAAACATCTCGATTAGATTCCAGCCTGTAACTCACTCCCAGGTATCCATTATTCTATATATAAACCAACCAAACATCTCGATTAGATTCAGCCTGTAACTCACTCCCAGGTTTCCATTATTCTATACTAGCTGGAGTGCCCGGCGGTGCCAAGGCTTTTTCGAGGGCATGTTGTTGTTGGAAGAGAGAGAGAGAGAGCGACTGGGGGGAAGAGAGAGAGCGACTGGGGGGAAGAGAGAGAGCGACTGGGGGGAAGAGAGAGAGAGCGACTGGGGGGAAGAGAGAGAGAGCGACTGGGGGGAAGAGAGAGAGCGACTGGGGGGAAGAGAGGGAGGGGAGGGGAGGGTGGGGAGGAGGGAGGAGGGGAGAGGAGGGGGGAAGAAGGGGCGGGGGGAGGAGGGGGGGAGGAGGGAGGGGGGAGAGGAGGGAGGGGGGGAGGGGAGGGGAAGGGGGAGAGTCCACGAGCCCCCTGATCCCCATCCCCCCAAACTCCCGAGCCCCCTGATCCCCAACCCCCGAACTCGAGGTTGGCCCCCCCGAGACTCGCCCCCCCCCTCACCCACCCACCCCCGAGGCTCGCCCCCCCCACCAACCAAGCACCGAACTCCGGAGGCGCGATCTTCCGAGCACCGGCCTCCCGAGCTGGCTTCAAGATTGCGGCTGTGCGAGACGGCCGGAGGGCCCGGTTGCCAGGGTAACCGTTGACGCTGACCAAGCCCCGCCCCCCGGCCGAGCCAGAGAGAGAGACGCCGTGTCTCAGCTGCTCCTGCTGCGCGCGCACCCTTTAGTAAGGTAGCGGCGCTGGGCTGAGGCCCGCCCCTCCAGCCTTCGAGTGGGGCCGGGAGGTGCCTAGCTCGGGCGTGGGTGCGGAGGAGACGCCGAGGCTTGGAGGCCTACCTGGAAAAACGGGGAAAGGTAGGAAAATTAATGAGATGAGATAAGTTAATTACTTTCTGAATCATTTTTTAAAAAAACAATGTGTTTTAAAAGCAACGTTTTTTTTAAAGACGCAGAAAGCGGGAAAAAGAAAGGAAAAGTTTGGAATCAAGATGGCGGCGACTCACCTCGGTTCAGAACGATAAGGCCCGCCCACACACGCACCAATTGGTCGACCGTCAGGTCACCAAAGCGTAGGATTGGTCAATCGTCCCGTCACTCGACCGTAGGAGGGCCCGGCCGCACGCGGCAGCAAGCCGCCGTACGATTGGTCGACCTCGAGGTCACTCTGTTGCTAATGAGCGGATAATGAGATGCTAATGAGCGGAATGTTGAAGGTTTTTGGGATACCGCGGGCGCGATTTTATCCCGGCCAAAACGTAAATACGCTTAAAACCGTCTCGGAAGCGTAAGCTTTCTTTGGAGGTAACGCGCGCGTAGGTACGCCCTGTAACTTTTGAGCGCATAGCCCGCCAGACGCACACGCGATGACAGACAGACAGACAGACAGATAGAAGGACAGACAGAACGACCGATTTATATATATAGATATAAACAATCCAAACATCTCGATTAGATTCCAGCCTGTAACTAGTGGAGCGGGCCCAGGGGCTGTGTAGCCTGGTTCTGCTCCTACTTCTTGTGTTCTAATTCTGTGTTAGATTTCAGGAGATGGTTTTATTCCTGTTCCTGGCTGGGGTGGAGATCGCCTTTACAGAAGGTAAGTACTGTAGAAAATATAGGGACAGAGTGATCTCCTGGACGAGTTTCGATCGCCTACATGGGTCGGAGAGGAATTTCCCAGATTTTTTCTCCCAAATTGGCCATTGGGTTTTTTATCTGGTTTTTCGCCTCTCCCGGGAGATCACATGGGTTCGGGTGGGATGGAGAGTGATAGTAGATTCGAGGTTAGGATCAGATCAGCCATGAGCTTATTGAATGGTGGAGCAGGCTCGAGGGGCCGATTGGCCTACTCCTGCTCCTATTTCTTATGTTCACTCCCAGGTTTCCATTATTCTATATATAAACCATCTGAAGACCTTGATTAGATTCCAGCCTGTAACTCACTCCTGGGTATCCATTATTCTATATATAAACCATCTGAAGACCTTGATTAGATTCCAGCCAGAAACTCACTCCCAGGTATCCAATATTCTATATATAAACCATCCGAACCCCTGGATTAGATTCCAGCCTGTAACTCACTCCTGGGTATCCATTATTTTATATCTAAACCATCTGAATCCCTCAATTAGACTCCACCCAGAAACTCACTCCCAGGTATCCATTATTTTATATATAAACCATCTGACGAAGGATCATCGACCTGAAACGTTAACTCTGTTTCTCTACAGATGCTGCCTGACCTGCTGAGTATTTCCAGCATTTTCTGTTTTTATCCCGAGTATCCATTATTCTATATATAAACTATCTCAACCCCTCGATTAGATTCCAGTCTGTTACGCACTCCTGGGTATCCGTTATTCTATATATAAACCATCTGAACACTTCGATTAAATCCCTTAATTATGTTTGACTTTTAACTCACTCCCATGTATCCAATATTTAGTTAAATTGTTTAGTGAGCAGTGAATTGTTGTTATTTGTTGTATGTTTTATGAATCTGTTGTTATTTGTTGTATGTTTTATGAATCTGTTTATGCTGTCAATTCTGTGTGACATTCGGTGTGACGAACAGTATGACGTGCAATGTGACACACAATTTACATGCATGGCACTTTGAAATATGACAGATGCATATTGGATACAATGCTTTAATCCTATAGAGGGCACACGGAGTCCAGGGACACTGGGATTATGAATACTGCTTGTCTCGTTCTTTATTCAATGTGTTCCAGGCCCAAGTTGACGGTCTGAGAAGTGAAATCAAGACTGACTTTGAAAAGACGCACAAGTTCCTGTCTGAGAAGGAAGAGCTGATGAAAGCAGAGCTGGAGATAAAAGCAGATAAAATATTGAAGGAAATGGAGAACAATTTAAAGAGCACCTTCGATGAAATGTCTTCTCTTGAAGGAGCGATAAGAGATCTAAAAGCGAGGCTGGAGGTACAAGAAGCCCCAAAGCTCCTCAAGGTACAAAATGTCCCTCCTCCTTGTACAGGGAATCTAAACGGACAGTAAAATAACTGTCAGTGGGATTGATCTAAAGGGTAAATGGGATCAAACCAGCCCCCTCAGTGACATCAGGTCAGTAGAAACACTACAACATTCAGGGGACTGGGGGCTTGGGGGGCAGTGGGTTAACATACTGACCTTTCACCTCTGGGCTTTGGTTTAGCCTCAATCTGATTGGTGGGATGGACGTTTACTCTTTCTGCTGAGGGTCCAATGGGAAATGAGGTGAGGAAATCTCAGTGCAGTTCCTCCACACAGTGTAACAGTGGCACAGACTGGAGATTGGACTCTGAGAGGGCTGGGGTGGGAACTGGAGATGCTCACACGCGTGCAGTTGGGGCTCTTCTGAGAATGGGGTTAAGGTGCATCATTGAGGCAGAGTAGGTAGTGCTTTTCTCTGCCACTGGCTGTGCTGTTTGTGACCCTGGGAGTGCTTGGTGCTGACGCTGGGGATCAAAACTGGAAAATACACATTTAAATCATCTTCCTTGGAGCTCCATATCCGTGTTAATGGAAACAAAGTCTTGGGCTGGGGGTTGCATGTTTTATCCCCTGGTCATCCATTCTCCAGCACCGACAGAAAAGGAAAAGTCCTTTTCTGATTGATTCCTTGGTGTCCAGATTCGGTGTCTCTTTATAATTTCCCCATGAGATTTGTAGCAGCAGCTCTTTAATCTGATCCAGTAACCTTTCTTCTGTTCCTTTCCCCTCAGGATATTGATGCCCTTTTGACCAGGTAAGCAGACTTAAAGAAGCCGTTCTGTGATCTGATCGCTGCTCTCTCTCGAACACGGACTGATCCCCAGCCCTGTTTTTACAGGTGTGAGATCGAGGTTCACAATCCTGGAGCTGTCTCCGCTGAGATACCTGTGGATATAGTTGGCGGACCATTCAAATCCGTCGAGGTGTGGAGGGAAATGAGAGCAGTGATTTCACCAGGTATCATTCTCTGTATATCACCTTCTCCCTACTGTTATCCATGTGACTAATGACGTTTAATACATTGTTTGACACCAGGTGTTGTTCACTGTATATTACTGGGTACCTTTCTCCCACCAAGTTAAACAACCTGTATTTAATGATAGTCAGTGTATGGAGGGATCTGCTACTGAGGGACATCACCTGACCTCGGCACTCTTCTGATCGGCTTACCAGGCCACTGGTGGGGCCCACGTGCTCCCTCATGCAGGTTGATACACTTCCCTCACTCGGTGTACCAGCCGCCATGACTACATCATGTCCCCTTCCAAGGCCAAGGACTGGGAACTCCCAGCTAAGGGAGACCTCACCTTTGGCTCTTCCTCAGGTCCATCATTTGCCTTGTAAGGGGCAGGTCAAAGTTCAACATCTCACAACTCACAGACACATTTTCCGAGGGAGTTCCTCTGGTCGCCTGCTCCCAAGGACGTTTAAGGCACAGATCAATACGAGCAGCCATTTTATTCAGCCAACTGAAGTCATCCTCAGCTATTTGGAGCTGAATTTTCACCGAGTATCACTCCTTTCATGTGTGAGTGGAGTTGCGGGTGGGAATATTTAGGGGTCAGCCGTGGCATCTCGTCCCTGAGTTAGAATGTTGTGGGTTCAAGTCCAAACCCAGAGTCCTGAGCGCAAAAATCCAGGCTGAGACTCCAGTTAAGAACTGAGGGAGTGCTGCACTGTCGGAGATACCATCCTTCGGATGAGACTTTACACCTTCTCAGGTGGAGGTTAATGATCCCATGGCACTAGTTTGAAGAAGAGCAAGGAGCTCTCCCTGTTGTCCTGGCGGAGATCTCGGAGGGTTGTGGGGCTGGAGGAGATTACAGAGATAGGGAGGGGAGAAGCCTTGGAGGGATTTGAATACAAGGATGAGAATTTTAAATTTGAGGCAATGCTGGACCGGGAGCCAATGTAGGTCAACGAGCACAAGAGGTGATGGGTGAACGGGACTTGGTGTGATTTAGGAAACGGGCAGCAGGGTTTTGGATGAGCTCAAGTTTCGCTCCGTGGTTCCACACATAGAATAAATGACCATGTTTCCAGGCTCCCCATTGGCTGCTGTGTAGACAGAAATAGAACTGTCGCCTCTTCAGTCCCATTCAACCATTAGAAAGGTCGTCACCACTGCCCCAAAAGTGCCAGAATACAGCAGGCTGGGCTCAGGGAGGGAGACAGAGATCCTACAGCTTCTGGTCAATGAGGCCTTGTCCTGGAGTAAGATCTTTATTTTAAATAGATTGATGAAAACCTGCGCTGTGTAAATAGGGCTGAGGGAACGGTGAGGGTTCAAAGGTGAGAAATCTCTTCAGACGCCCTGTCCCTGGGGCTCCACAGTTCCTGGGCTGAGGAAAGTGGTGATGGCCCATCACTGTCTGTACACCTCTCATGATCCAGTCCTGGTTTTCTTAAAGTAACAGCTTCCCATTCATGTTTGTTTCAGTCCCAGCATCTCTATCACTGGACCCAGTGACGGCGAATAGTGAACTCACCTTGTCCCAGGATCTGACCAGTGTGAGGTGGGCGAATAAGAAGCAAGACCTTCCTGATCAGCCGGAAAGATTTGATAAATACTTGTATGTTTTGAGCTCAATGAGTTTCACATCAGGGAGACACTACTGGGAGGTGGGTCTTGGAAACAAGACCCTCTGGATTGTGGGTGTCTGCAGAGAGTCTGTCAACAGAAAGGGAGATATCACACGTTCACCTGAGAATGGATATTGGGTCATCGGCCAGCTTCCTGAGTACAGATCATCGAAAATCCCAGACGTCATCTCCCATCTGAAAGTGATACCCCGGAAGGTGGGAGTTTACCTGGACTATGAGGGAGGACAGGTGTCATATTACAATGCTGAAGACATGTCTCACCTGTACACTTTCACTGACACTTTCACCGAGAAACTCTATCCCATCTTTAGTCCGTGTAATAATAACACTGGTACAAACTCTGAACCACTCACACTGCTCGCTCGTTAACACAGTGGGACATGTTTTCTGAGGTCACGGCCGTGGTGAGCAGCCTTACCCACTGCCCGAGCAGCCCACGTTGCCCCGATCCTTGGCCGTGTACTGCCGGTGGGTGAGGGTGTTTGCTGTTAGACTGTACACTAAGTTAACTCAGTACCTCTACCCATCTCTCTGTCCCTGTCTCAATCTACTGTGACCCAGACACATTGTGCTGGAATATAATGAAGTAGAATGATCTCCTGAATTGTGATAACTGTGTCCAGCTTCATAACAATTAGTTGTGAATCTGTTTATATTTTCACCCTTTAATAAATGTTTGACTTGTAGACTGGACTGACACTGGGTGTGATGATTGTTGAGTCAGGGAAGTAGTAGAAAGAATTAGGAACAGGAGGAGGCCATTCAGCCCCTTGAGCCTGTTCTACCATTCAATTACATCATGGCTGATCTGTATCTTAACTCCATCTGCCCACCTTGGTTCTGCAACCCTTAATACTCTTAACTAAGAAAAATCTATCAATCTCAGTTTCGAAATTTTCCATTGACCTCCAGCCTCAACAGCATTTTGAGGGCGAGAGTTCCAGATTGACACTACTCTTTGTGTGAAGAAGTGTTTCCTGACATCACCCCTGAATGGTCTATCTCTAATTTGAAGGTCATGACCCTTGTTCTGGACTCCCCCACCAGAGGAGATAGTTTCTCTCTCTTTACCCCATCAAATCGTTTAATCATCTTAAAACCCATCAATTGGGCAGATTCTTCAATCATCGGAGAGCAGAGGGAAAATGGCTTGGGCCCAATACCAGAGGGAAGGGGCACCTGTTCATGGGCCACCTGACCTCGATGACCTTCCCTTGATACTTTCTTCCTTTATCTCCCTGTTTGTGCTCTTCACAGTGCGGATCGTCAGTGCAGTGGAATGGGGTTTACTTTCTGCTCCAATCCCCGGGTCAAGCTCTCCCAGGTTTAATGCCCCATCAGCCTGGAGGCTGTTAAGTGACGGGGGAATGAACACTTTCCCACTGGGGGCAACCAGCAGCAGCACCAAGCACTCCCAGGTGCTGCTTGATGTGGTCCTACACACAGTCCCAGTGCAAATACAGCGAGAGGCCTGTCACTGGTGGGCAGATGTGCTCGCCTGCTACAGAGTGAGCGAGGGTGAAGGGGAAGAATTAAGAATCCTCATTGGGCTGTCGGCAAGCACTCCCTGACCCACACTATTGACTCGAGGGGACGGTGCCTGAGGGGAGAGAACTGTTCACAATGTCAGCTGGTCTGGAGGCCAGGATGGGAGGTTTGGTGGTCAGCAGTCTAGAGGGATAGGAGTCAAAGGGAGCATGAGGTGAGTCACGGAGGAGCTTGGAGAGGGCATGAGGAGAGAAACTAGAGAAAGACACGAGGCTAGGGCAAGGGGGAATTCTGCAGTGAGGTTTGGCTTGGTCAGCAAGAGATTGGGAGGAAGCAGCAGAGGCCGTGGAACTGATCTTCAATACAAAGAAGTTCATGAGCTTTCCACATTTGTTGTTGGAGCTTAGGACTAGGCAGCTGAAGGCACAGCCACCAGTGGTGGAGTGATTAACATCATGGATGCTCAAGAGGCCAGAGTTAGAGGAGCGCAGATATCTCGGGGGATTGTGGAACTGGAGGAGATACAGAGATAGGGTGAATGGGACTTGGTGCGAGTTAGGACACGGGTAAATGAGTTTTGAATGGCCTCAAGTTTATGTAGGGTAGAACATGGCTTCGGTCTTCCCAATATTTAGTTGGAGGAAATTTCTGCTCATCCAGTACTGGATGTTTGACAAGTAGTCTGACAATTTAGAGACAGTGGACGGCTGAAGAGATGCGGTAGTGTGGTAGAGCTGGGTGTGTTAGTGCTGAGGCAGTTTTCCAACTTGTTGAGGTTAGAAAGCTTTAAGAGCTGAATATTCACATTTGGGACTTCTTTTTAATGTTATATTTTTTTAAATGCTGAAAACTGCATTGTTTCACTTTATTTTAATTTGTATTACTTCTGAGTGCATGGCCCCTTCAATACTCAGACCTCTTCATTACCCACAATTCCCTGCGAGCTCCACAGCCTTGATTCCAGAGGCTGTGCGGAATCGCGAATGCTGCACCTGCACACAAACTTCGTCGTGGATCCCTCCAGCAATGCCACCAGGACGGCTTTGCACGGAAGGTAAGTGCTGTACCACCAATCTCCATGCCTCCCCAGACCAATTTTTCTCCGTTAGTGTTGCGGCCATTTTCAGCGGCCGTTAACTCCAGTTGACGGTGACATTGGCAACTTTGCCGGTGAACACAAATTTCTCCCCCATAGAATCTGACAGCACAAAAGGAGGCCATTCGGCCCATCATGCCTGTGCCGGCTTTTAGAAAAAGCTATTCGATTAGACTCACTCCCCTGCCCTTTCCCCATTGCCCTGCAATTTTCTCCCCTTCAAGTTTTTATCCAATTTACTTTTGAAAGTTATTGTTGAATCTGCTTCCACCGCCCTTTCAGGCAGCGCGTTCCAGATCATAATAACTCGCTGCATAAAAAAAAATTCTCCTAATCGCACCTCTGGCTCTTCTGGCAATTACCTTCCTCTCCTATCAGTGGAAACAGTTTCTCCAAATTTACTCTATCAAAACCCTTCATGATTTTGAACACCTCTAATTAATCTCCCTTTAACATTCTCTGCTCTGAGGAGAACAATCCCATCTTCTCCAGTCTCTCCACGTAACTGAAGTTCCTCATCCCTGGTCCCATTCCAGTAATTCTCCTCTCCAGGGCTTTGACACCCTTCCTGAAGTGTGGTGCCCAGAATTCGACACAATTATCCAGCTGAGGCCGAACCGGATTTTGCCCCCAAACTTTCAGAAGTCGGCGTTGATGTGGGCCGTGCACTGAATAGGGACCAGAGAGCTTGGTTATTGAACTTATATCAACGGTCCAGGAGTTTGAACCCAAATGTTGATTATGTAGGATCAGAGTCCTCAGAAAGCTGCTCGCCACAATTCTAACCCATGTGGGATGACTTTAAAGGACTCAGTTTCACAAGCTCTCTGCACTCACCCTCGATTTGCTGGTATGTTTGTCAAAGAAAGATTTGTCAAGCTGGATTCCAAGATATCACTGCACCAAAGTGAAAGGGTTAAAAGCAAATCCTCTCAGTGTTTAAAATGCAGAGCAAACAAACTACAAAGGAAAGAGAAAGGGGTTATGTGCGAAATCACTAAGAGCTGAGGAGAAGCCAGGTGGCGATAAAATGTCTGCCCAACTCAAGGACTTTATACAATGGAGCCTTACAAGAATAAGATAAGGCATAGCCACCAAGCTACACACAGCTAATGCTGAAGTGTGAGAAAGATTTAATAAAATGTCAGCTAGTAACAAAGAAACAAAATGGCTTGCATAGATTATTAAAGAAACCTCAGCCTAGCAACTATGGTCTGGCAGCCTGTAGAACCAGACGTCATAATCCAGGTGGCAGAGATAAGAAACAGAACAGAAAGAATGGGCTCAGTTACAAACGAGTTGTTGATACTGTAACCTATGACCTGCAGCCCAATGTTGCAGACCAAGAAGGGTCACGAGGCCTAACCGCCAAAATCATTGCAGGGGAGGATTAATTAGCTATTGTATTGAAGGGGTTAAATTGAACCCTCAGAATTCGGACAGCCGAGGTGACCACTAATTAAGTGATGCCAGCAAAATTAAACTCAGGACAAAGGAGTGGAGTCATGTGAAAGTGAATAAGATAAGAAATATCACAATAAAAATTGACTTACGTAAAGAGGCGAAACTAAACAAAGAACAATGTGAGAAGCTTCGAAAAACCAAGATAAGACGCAGTTGTGGGACCAGACAGAATATGTGCGTTTTGCGTAAGCGATAAGGAATATGCTGCTTTAGCTAAAAATTGTAGACACAGCAGAATATAGGGGTCATGGGAATTTGACCTGTGACCAAAGGCATAGTAAGATGTAACCAACCTTTACTAATACTGAAAAGAATCCATATGTGATCAGGTGATTATTGTAATACAATGTGATCAGGTGATTATTGTAATACAATGTGATTGGATGAAAATAGAATAAAAAGCTGTACCAACCAAGAGAGAACGAGAAGGTGCTCGCACAGACCGCGGGGTCCGAGACTCTTCTCCCAGAGCTCTGATAATAAACTGCATCTTTTTACTTTTACACGATTTAGATGTGAATTTATTTTCACCACAACAAATGTAAATGGTCTGTCCATCCAAACGTTGACATGGTTATGTCCACGTGCTAAGTTAACAGGCTTCAAACAATGACACAGGTCGTGGGTGTACGTCACTAGGATACATTTGTGGTAATTCACAGACATGCCAAAAGCAAATGGCAGCACTGGCTGACAGCTACAGTACTGAGCCAGCCTGAGGTTGATCGGATTGAGATGGTCAAGTAGGTGCCAGCCTTGACAACATCCTAAGAATTAAAACACCAGATAAATGCCCACAATAAACTGCCATTTGATATAATTATAAAATGCACACTATACACAAATAAATATAAATATTATTTAACCAGTTTTCAATGGATTCGCTGTGGATGTCAACATCCATGTTTAGTCTGAGTTTGTTTCTGGTCACGTGAAGTGAAATCCAGGAAGTGCAGCACCGACCAAGAGTTAACGGTGAAAGCACTAGACAGGGAAGCAGAGAGACCGAGATGGCGTCTGCAGATTTAACACATGAACTGACCTGTCCCATCTGCCTGGAATGTTCACCGACCCGGTGTCCCTGGAATGTGGGCATCACTTCTGCAGATCCTGCATCTCTCGGAGTTGGGAGATGGTCCCGGGAGCTGTCTCCTGCCCCCAGTGTCGGCAGGTCTTCGCCCAGAGGAACACCAGACCCGCTCGGACCCTGGGCAACATCGCCGAGCAGCTCAGACTGCTGAAGGTGAAGGTGACACAGCGGGAGGAGGAGTTTTACTGCGAGGAACACGGGGAGAGTCTGAAGATGTTCTGTGAAGAGGAGCAGAAGGCGATCTGTGTGGACTGCTGGAGCTCAGAGCATCAAACTCACAATGTGATCCCTATAAAGGAGGCCACCCAGAAATACCAGGTGATAGTTCACTGAACTCTCTGCATGTCCGGCACTGATTTAATGTGAAACACAATCTGTACCTGTATCACCTTTAAACACACCCTCAGGTAATGACTGCTGGATATTGAATTTAATTAATTTTATACACATACAACAGGAAGATCCTTCACCCTAAATTCAAGAAGTCACACAACACCAGGTTATAGTCCAACAGCTTTATTTGAAATCACAAGCTTTCGGAGCGCTGCTCCTTCTTCAGGTGAAGTGGAGAAATGCATAAAGACACAGCTTATATAGTCAGAGAATCATGTCAGATGTTTACAGGTAACCTTTCCAACTGCCATTTATCACACCTCGGCAGAGAGATAATCACAGCAGTCAAAGGTGTGAATGGTGTCCAAACAGGTCAGTCAGGGAAACATTACATCAAAGAACAATGAGGTGGGGTCACAAGGGGTCAAATATTGCAGATGCTGGGGTCTGTATGAAAAACAAAAAACCAGACAAAAAACATTTTTTTTGGCTGGAAATCACAGCAGGTCCGGCCGCATCTGTGTAGAGAGAACAAGCCAATGTCGACTCGAGTCTGGATGACCCTGCATCAGGTGGGGTTACATGTAGCGTGACATGAACCCAAGATCTCTGTTGAGGCCGTCCTCATGGGTGCGGAACTTGGCTATCAGTTTCTGCTCGACGATTTTGCGTTGTCGTGTGTCTCGAAGGCCACCTTGGAGAATGCTTACCCGAAGATCGGAGGCTGAATGTCCTTGACTGCTGAAGTGTTCCCCGACTGGGAGGGAACACTCCTGCCTGGTGATTGTTGCGCGGTGTCCGTTCATCCATTGTCGCAGTGTCTGCATGGTCTCGCCGATGTACCATGCTCTGGGGCATCCTTTCCTGCAACGTATGAGGTAGACAACGTTGGCCGAGTCACATGAGTATGTACCATGTACCTGGTGGGTGGTGTCCTCACGTGTGATGATGGTATCTGTGTTGATGATCTGGCATGTCTTGCAGAGGTTGCTGTGGCAGGGTTGTGTGGTGTCGTGGTTGCTGTTCTCCTGAAAGCTGGGTAATTTGCTGCGAACGATGGTCTGTTTGAGGTTAGGTGGCTGTTTGAAAGCGAGTAGTGGAGGCGTGGGGATGGCCTTAGCGAGGTGTTCGTCGTCATCGATGACATGTTGAAGGCTGCGAAGAACATGGCGTAGTTTCTCCGCTCCGGGGAAGTACTGGACGATGAAGGGTACTCTGTTGGTTGTGTCCCGTGTTTGTCTTCTGAGGAGGTCTATGCGATTTTTCGCTGTGGCCCGTCGGAACTGTCGATCGACGAGTCGAGCGTCATATCCCGTTCTTACAAGGGCGTCTTTCAGTGTCTGTAGGTGTCCATCGCATTCCTCCTCGTCTGAGCAGATCCTGTGTATTCGCAGGGCTTGTCCATAGGGGATGGCTACTTTAACGTGGTTAGGGTGGAAGCTGGAGAAGTGAAGCATCGTGAGGTTGTCCGTGGGCTTGCGGTAGAGTGAAGTGCTGAGGTGTCCGTCTTTGATGGAGATTCGTGTGTCCAGGAATGAGACTGATTCTGAGGAGTAGTCCATGGTGAGTTTGATGGTGGGATGGAACTTGTTGATGTTATCGTGTAGTCTTTTCAGTGATTCTTCACCGTGGGTCCATAGGAAGAAAATGTCGTCGATGTATCTGGCGTATAGCGTTGGTTGGAGATCCTGTGCAGCGAAGAAGTCTTGCTCGAACTTGTGCATGAAGATGTTTGCGTATTGGGGTGCAAATTTGGTCCCCATGGCTGTTCCGTGTGTTTGGGTAAAGAACTGGTTGTCGAAGGTGAAGACATTGTGGTCAAGGATGAAGCGGATGAGTTGTAGGATGGCGTCTGGAGATTGGCTGTTGTTGGTGTTGAGTACTGAGGCTGTCGCAGCGATGCCGTCATCGTGGGGGATACTGGTGTAGAGTGCCGAGACGTCCATCGTGGCGAGGAGTGTTCCTGGTTCAACTGGTCCGTGGGTGCTGAGCTTCTGTAAGAAGTCTGTAGTGTCGCGACAGAAGCTGGGGGTTCCCTGTACGATGGGTTTCAGGATGCCCTCGACATATCCAGAGAGGTTCTCACACAGGGTTCCGTTGCATGATGCGATAGGACGTCCAGGTGTGTTGGCTTTGTGTATCTTTGGGAGGCAGTAGAAGTCTCCCACGCGGGGAGTACATGGGATGAGAGCATGTAGGATGCTTTGAAGGTCTGGATCGAAGGTTTTGATCAGTCTGTTGAGTTGGCGGGTGTGTTCTTTGGTCGGATCTGCGGGTAACTGTCTGTAGTGTTCCTGGTTGTCCAGTTGTCGGTATACTTCTTTGCAATAGTCCGTTCTGTTCTGTATGACGATGGCACCTCCTTTGTCTGCTGGTTTGATGACGATGTTGCGGTTGGTCTTGAGAGCGTGGATGGCGTTGCGTTGTGCTCGGGTGACATTCTGGACTGTCCTGTGAGTGCGGCTGATGAATCTGGCGTTGATGCATCTCCTGACAGCTTGAGCATACATGTCAAGCTTAGGGCAGCGACCCTCCGGAGGGGTCCAATTTGACTCTTTCTTCTTCGGTTGCTGCACTGCCCTAAATCCCTGAATCCCTAAATTCAGCACAGACTGCCAACATGTAAATCACAATTATAATTATTCATTGACAGTATTGTATTTTATATGTGAACGTTTAGTTATCATAGAACAGTAGAACTTTAGGAGCCCGTGTATTTCATTCACTCTTTGTGCTAATAATCTGAGTCTCTGGCGGCTCATAAAGTGGCAGCAGTTCACTGCCCGAGCTCTCTTGTTAGTGAATAATTCACAGTCTGTCTCTCCCTGCCCTGTTCTAACACTGTACCACGGTCAGAGACACAGGGAATGTTTCCTATTCCCTTTTCTAACATTGCGCATCATTGTCAGGAACACAGGGAATGTTTTCTGTTTCAAACGCTGATGCGTTTTTGTCTCTTAGGAAAAATTGGAAAAGTCATTGGAGTTTCTGCAAAAGCAAATGGATCTTGCTCTTCAATGTAAAAGAGAAGGGGAGGATGTGATCGCACAGATAAAGGTCGTGGCGTGTCCTCTGGGGTTTGTGTAAAGTACCCTCTGTTCGTAACTGACTAACTGAGCGTTTAACACAGTGAGAGAGAGTTTTACTGAATTAAGAGCTTTCTGTCCCAGCACACTGCAGGCTGCCACCTGGACTTCAGCATGAGGGACCGTCTATAAATTGACATTGTTTTCAAAATCGTAGACAGTACGTTGTTTGATTCCCATAATATCCCAAATGCCTGCTGCTAGTTGATTCCTTTCTAAATGAGTTTATGTGTGACAATTACTCCCTCTCCTAATTGAATATCTTACAGTCTTGTACAACTGTGACAATTAGGACAATCCCTAACTAGCCAGCCCCAAGATTATAAGCAGAATTCCAGAGTCAGTGTGACCCACCTGAATATCTCAGTTCGTAGAATCATAGAAATTTACAGCACTGAAGGAGGCCATTCGACCCATCCTGTCTGTGCCAGCCGAAAAAGAGCTATCCAGCCGAATCCCACTTTCCAACTCTTCGTCTATAGCCTTACAGGTTCTAGTGCATAGCCAAGTACTTTTCAAATGTGATGAGGGTTTCTGCCTCAACCACCCTTTCAGGCAGTGAGTCCCAGACCCCCACCACCCTCTGGGTGAACAAAGTTCTCCTCAACTCCCCTCTAATCCTTCTACCAATTACTTTAAATCTAGGGCCCCTGATTATTGATCTCTCTGCTAGGGGAAATAGGTCCTTCCTATCCACTCTATCTAGGCCCCTCATAATTTTATACACCTCAATTAGATCTCCCCTCAGCCTCCTCTGTACTAAAGAAAACAACCCCAGCCTATCCAATCTTTCTTCATAGCTAAAATTCTCCAGTCCTGGCAATATCCTCGTAAATCTCCTCTGCACCCTCTCTAGTGCAATCACATCTTTCCTGTAATGTGGCGACCAGAACTGTACACAGTACTCTAGCTGTGGCCTAACTAGTGTTTTATACAGTTCAAGCATAAATTCCCAGCTCTTGTATTCTATGCCTCGGCTAATAAAGGAAAGTATCCCTTATGCCTTCTTAACCATCTTATCTACCTGTCCTGCTACCTTCAGGGATCTATGGACATGCACTCCAAGGTCCCTCTGTTCCTATACACTTCTCAGTATCCTACCATTTATTGTGTGTTCCCTGCCTTGTTAGCCCTCTCCAAATGCATTACCTCACACTTCTCCGGATTGAATTCCATTTTCCACTTTTCTGCCCACTTGACCAGTCCATTGATATCTTCCTGCAGCCTACCGTTTTCTCCCTCACTATTAACCACACGACCAATTTTTGTATCATTTGCAAACTTCTTAATCATGCCCCCAACATTGAAGTCTAAATCATTGATGTATACCACAAAAAGCAAGGGACCTAGTACTGAGACCTGCGGAACCCCACTGAAAACAGCTTTCCAGTCACAAAAACATCCGTCGACCATTACCCTTTGCTTCATGCCACTGAGTCAATTTTGGATCCAACTTGCCACTTTCCCTTGGATCTCATGGGCTTTTACTTTTCTGACCAGTCTGCCATGTGGGACCTTGTCAAAGGCCTTGCTAAAATCCATATAGACTACATCAAATGTCCTACCCTCATCAATCCTCCTTATTACCTCTTCAAAAAATTCAATCAAGTTAGTCAGACACAACCTTCCCTAAATAAATCCATGCTGACTGTCCTTGATTAATCCGTGCCTTTCTAAATGGCGATTAATACTGTCCCTCAGAATTTTTTCCAACAATTTTCCCAACACTGAGGTTAGGCTGACTGGCCTGTAATTACTCGGTCTGTCCCTTTATCCCATTTTCATCCGGGCCTAGTGATTTACCTACTTCCAAAGAAGCTAAACCCCCTAATACTTACTCTCACACTATGTTTATCTCATCTAATATTTCACACTGCTCCTCCTTAACTACATCTCTTGGAACACCCAGACCGCGATCTTACCTGCGGAGGCGCGTTCGAGGCGGGACTGCTGGGTTTCGGATTTCAGTCCCGCCCCCAGCGACGTCTGACGACCTGACGCTATTTTCCCCTGATTGGCCATGTTAAGCCCGCCCTATGGGCTTGCCGGCCAATTAAGGGAAAGCCGATGTCAGATGATGTCAGTGCATGACGCTTCATCTGCCGGTTTTGTTAAAGTGACAGGCCCAATAATTTTTTGACAGAGATGCTGTCAAACGCAATGACAATCACTGTCCAAAGGTGAGCCCTTGCACCCAGGCTCACCAATGACTCTCTCCTTAGGAGAAAACAGATGGCAGCTGCATGCGAGATTGCAGAAGCCAGCTGTCAATTCTCCCGATCAGATGAGGCTACAAAGAAACATCAAATCTTGTCACCTGCAGATACATATAAACAGAATAAAAATATTTCTCACTACATTCTCTCACCTGTCATACGTACCTGTGCACCATTGCAGTCATCACACTACCTCTGCAGCTGTCATTTGCACACTTACACTGCAGCAGACCCACAGCTCACCTCGCTGACCCTGGCAGGCTAAAAATGGGGAAAAGCCTCTTAACTACCTGTTAATCCCCTTCCCGCTGCTAGGAGATGGGTCCCTGTGCGAGTCGGGGACCCGCCTCCCAGGAAGATGGTTCGGAGCGGATAGGGAGCGGGGTTGGGACCCGCTCCCAATTTTTCACATTTTCCCAGCAGTCCCGTCTCCAAACGTGCCTCCTTGGAGCTGGGAAAATCCGCCCTCAAATTCCGGTTGGTAACTCACTCCTGAAGATCCATAACTGCATACATAAACAAACCGAACCCCTCAATTAGATTTCAGCCTGCAACTCACTCCCAGGTATCCATAATTCTACATATAAACCATCTGAACCTCTCGATTAGATTGCAGCCTGTAACTCACTCCAGGGAATCCATTATTCTATATAGAGTCCATCTAAACCCCTCGATTAGATTCCAGCCAGTACCTCAGTCCCAGGTATCCATTATTCTATACATAACCCATTTGAATCCCTCGATTAGATTCTAGCCTGTAACTCACTCCCGGGTATTCATTCAACTATATATATATGTAAAAGGATCCGTCCGTCTGTCTGTCTGTCTGTCTGTCTGTCCGCTATACACTCAAAAGTTATAGAGCATACCTACACATATGTTATATCAAAAGAAAGCTTATGATTAGGGGAGTCTCATAGGCATATTTACACTTTGGTCAGACAAAAATTGTTTGGACAGTATACAAAAAACATTCAAAAATCCACTCATTAGCGGTTGACCAATCCTACCGCTCATTAGCGTTGAGTGACGTGATGGTTGACCAATCCTATGAGGTGGGCAGGGCCTAATCATTCAAACTGCCGTTAGTGCGGGAGCGGGAACTGAGCGGCGGCCATTAAACACCTGCCGGGCCTCAAGCTAAAAAAATGGTAATGGAGTTGAGGAAATTGTTGATTCATTAGTATTGACACATTAACCACTGGAGGCAATGCCAGAAATGACGCAGATGGGGATTAAATGATATGAAATATAGATTTCCAGCAAAAAAAAAGTTGGTTTTAAAAGAAAAAAAAATCAATTTGCAAAGGAGTGCATGATACACTAAGTTCGCATTTAATGTTTTATGAGGCATTTTAAGATAACGGATACCCAGCTGAACCCTGTAGGTAAGCTCTTTTAACGTTTGCGGCCGTGGGCCGGGGACTCGGTCTTTCCCCACCTCGGCCTGGTCCCGGGGCTCGGCTCCCTTTGCGGCCGCGGGCCAGGGACTCGGGATTTCCCCCCCTCGGCCTGGTCCCGGGGCTCGGGTCCGTTTGCGGCCACGCGCCGGGGTCTCGGGCTTTCCCCCCCTCGGCGGTGGATGAGCTGCCTGCAGGCCTCAGGCCTCGAAACCTCGAAGCCTCGGCCTCTCCTCACCAGCCACGCCTGAGCTAGGCACCGCCCGCACCGTTGGGCCCAATTCCAAACCAGCGGCCCGCGATTGCCGCCATCTTGGTAAAAGCTGGCGGGGCGGGATGGAGCCAAGCGGAGCCATCGCCGCCATCTTGGTAAATGCTGGCGGGACGGAGCTGAGCGGAGCCATCGCCGCCATCTTGGTAAAGGCTGGCAGGGCGGAGCGGGGCCGTCACCGCCATCTTGGTAAAGGTTGGCGGGGCGGGACGGAGCCGAGCGGAAGCTGGCGTCACCTGGGGCGACGGCGTCAGCCGGAAGGGACGTCACGCACACACGGGACAGGCACAGGGTGCGCGCGCAGCAGGCGACACACCCCGTCACCAAGAATGAGACCAGCCCAAGGCAGTGCCGCACAAGAGGGCGCCTGACCAAGCACACCAAGTTTGTCAGAGGTCTGATCCTTGAGGTATGTGGTTTTGCCCCCTATGAAAGGCGTGCAATGGAATTGCTGAAGGTCTCTAAAGACAAGCGTGCACTCAAATTCATCAAAAAGCAAGTTGGTACCCACATCCGTGCCAAGAGGAAGAGAGAAGAACTCAGCAATGTGCTGGCAGCAATGAGAAAGGCAGCTGCAAAGAAAGATTAATCTGTACAAATCTGCTACCATTAAAGTTATTTCAAAGTTGAAAAAATAAAAAAAATACAAAATTAGACATGGGAGAGTAACAGCTAATAATCCAGTGTGCAAATAGAGGGGAATGCAATTGATCAATTAGACAGGGGGAGCGTGACAGATAATAATCCAGTGTGTAAATAGAGGGGGAAGCAATTAATTAATTCGACAGAGTGAGAGTGACAGATAATAATTGATAAATTAGACACGGGGAGTGACAGATAATATTCCAGTGTGCATATAGAGGGGGATGCAATTGATAAATTAGACAGGGGGAGAGTGACAGATAATAACCCAGTGTGCATCCTACCCTCTCTCTCTCTCTCCTTCCCTCTCTCTCTCTGTCTCTCTCTCTCCTTCCCTCTCTCTCTCTCTCTCCTTCCCTCTCTCTCTCTCTCCTTCCCTCTCTCTCTCTGTCTCTCTCTCCTTCCCTCTCTCTCTCTCTCTCTCCTTACCTCTCTCTCTCTCTCCTTCCCCGCAATGTCAATCAACAAGGCACAGGGGCAGACTTTGAACCGGCACCGCCAGGCACTCTCAGCTAGTTATTCTATATATAAACCATCTGAACCCCTTGATTTGATTCCAGTCTGTAACTCACTCACATTTAGTTAAATTGTTCTGTTGACAGTGACTTGTTGTGAATTATTGTTTTGTTATGAATATAGTTAGGCAATCAAAGAAGTCTGACATACAGTGTGACAAAGAATATGACAAACCCTTTTTGCATGTGTGATGAATACAAGAATTTTAGTCTTTAGAAGACACACGGAGCCCAGGGACACTGGGATTATGAATATTGTTTGTTCCGTTCGCTATTCAATCTGTTCCAGGCCCAAGTTAACACTCTGAGAAGAGAAATCAGCACTGAGTTTGAAAAGATGCACAAGTTCCTGTCTGAGAAGGAAGAGCTGATGAAAGCAGAGCTGGAGCAAAAAGCAGATAAAATATTAGAAGAAATGAAGAACAATTTAAAGAGCATCTTTGATGAAATATCTTCTCTTGAAGGAGCGATAAGAGATCTAAAAGTGAGGCTGTAGATACAAGAAGCCCCCGAGCTCCTCAAGGTACAAAATGTATCTCCTCCTTGTAAATCTGGGCGTGATCTCACAGCGTAAAACCGTCACTAACTGCCAATCAGACTGAAAGAGGCTACAGATGTGCTGATGTGGGACGTGGAAAAGTTGATCTCAGTTCAGATGGGGCTCATCTGAGGAACATAGGAAGAGGAGTAGGCCATTAAGCCTCTCGAGCCTGTTCCACCATTCAATGATCATGGTGATCTGCGATCTAACTCCATATACCCACCTTTGGCCCATATCCGTTAATACCTTTGGTTAACAAAAATCCATCAAACTAATTTAAAACTAACAACTGATCTTGCATCAATTGCCATTTGCAGAAGAAAATTTCAAACATTTACCACCCTTTGTGTGTAGAAGTGTTTCCTAATTTCACTCCTGAAAGGCCTGGCTCTAATTTTTAGACTAAGGCCCCGAGTCCTAGAATCCTCAACCAGCAGAAATAGTTTCTCTCTATCTACCCTATCTGTTCCCCTTAATATCCTGAAAACTTCGATCAGATCACCCCTTAACCTTCTAAATTCTAGGGACTACCACCTTAATTTGTGTAATCTCTCATAACTTAACCCTTGCAGTCCGAGTATCATTCTGGTAAACCTACGCTGCACTCCCTCCAAGGCCAATATATCCTACCAAGGTGTGGGGCCCAGAACTGCTGACAGTACTCCAGGTGTGGTCTAACCAGGGTTTTGCAGCATAACTTCTATCTGCTTGTATTCTAGTCCTCTAGATATAAAGGCCAGCATTCCATTAGCCCTTTTGATTATTTTCTGTACCTGTTCATGACATTTTAATGATCGATGTACCTGGAGCCCCCAAGTCTCTTTGGACATCCACTGTGTTTAGCTTTTCACCATTTAGAAAGTACCCTGTTCTATCCTTTTTAGGTTTTGGATATATGACTTTCTATGCTATCATCTAAGTATAATAAATATTGTGAATATTTGAGGCCCCAACACGGTTCCTGTGGGACACTACTAGTCAGATCCTGCCAATTTGAGTACCTACCCATTAACCCTACTCTCTGTCTCCTTCTGCTCAGCCAATTTCCTAACCAGGTCAATAATTTGCCCTCAATTCCATGGGCTTCTACCTTAGTGAACAGTCTCTTCCGTGGGACTTTATCCAATGCCATAAAGTCCATATAAATAACATCTATAGACATTCCCCTGTCCACTACTTTAGTCACCTCTTCAAAAAATTCAGTCAGGTTTGTCAGGCATGACCAGCCTCTCACAAATCCATGCTGGCTCTCTCTGATCAACTGAAACTTTTTGAAGTGTTCAGTCACCCTATCCTTAACTATAGACTCCAGCAATTTCCCAACAACAACAGCAAATTGTATTTATAGCACCTTTAACATAGTAAAACGTTCGAAACCGCTGCACAGGAGAAGGCACTGCACAGGAGTATTTTAAGACAAAAAATTCGACACCGCTCCACATAAAGATAAATTAGGGCAGGTGACCAAAAGCTTGGGCAAAGAGGTAGGTTTTAAGGAGCGTCTTAAAGGAGGAAAGAGAGGTAGCGAGGCAGAGAGGTTTAGGCAGGGAATTCCAGAGCTTAGGGCCTAGGCAACAGAAGGCACGGCCACCAAAGGTTGAGCGATTATAATCAGGGATGCTCAAGAGGGCAGAATTAGAGAAGCACAGATATCTCGAGGGGTTGTGGGGCTGAAGGAGTTTACAGACATAGGAAGGGGTGAGGCCATGGAGAGATTTGAAAACAAGGATGAGAATTTTGAAATCAAGGCGCTGCTGGACTGGGAGCCAATGTAGGTCAGCAAGCACAGGGATGATGGGCGAACGGGACTTGGTGCGAGTTAGGACACAGGCAGCCGAATTTCGATTACCTCAAGTTTACATAAAGAAAGACTTGCATTTATATAACGCCTTTCACCACCACCGGACGTCACAAAGCGTTTTACAGTCAATGAAGTACTTTTGACATGGAGTCACTGTTGTAATGTGTGAAATGCAGCAGCCAATTTTGCGCACAGCAAGGTCCCACAAACAGCAATGTGATAATGACCAGATAATCTGTTTTTGTTATGTTGTTTGAGGGATAAATATTGACCAGGACACCGGGGATAACTCCCTTGCACTTCTTCAAAATAGTACCATGGGATCTTTTACCTCAGAAAGCAGACGGGGCCTCGGTTTAACGTCTCATCCGAAAGACAGCACCTCTGACAGTGCAGCACTCCCTCAGCACTGCACTGGTGTGAGTGGAATGTGGGAGGCCAGCCAGGAGTGCATTGGAATAGTCAAGTCTAGAGGTAACAAAGGCATGGATGAGGGTTTCAGCAGCAGATGAGCTGAAGCAAGGGCGGAGATGGGTGATGTTATGGAGGTGGAAGTAGGCTGTCTATGTGATGCTGTGGATATGTGGTCGGAAGCTCATTTCAGGGTCAAATATGACACCAAGGTTGCGAACAGTGTGGTTCAGCCTCAGACAGATGTTAGGGAGAGGGATGGAGTCGGTGGCTAGGGAACGGAGTTTGTGGCGGGGACCGAAAATAATGGCTTCAGTCTTTCCAATATTTAATTGGAGAAAATGTTTGCTCATCCAGAACTGTATGTCGGACAAGCAGTCTGACAATTTAGACACTGTGGAGGGGTCAAGAGAAGAGGTAGTGAGTTAGAGTTGGGTGTCCTCAGCGTACATGTGGATGTCGCCAAGGAGCAACATGTAGATGAGAAATAGGAGGGGGCCAAGTATAGATCCTTGGGGGACACCAGAGGTAACGATGCGGGAGCGGGAAGAGAAGCCATTGCAGGTGATTCTCTGGTTACGATTAGATAGTTAAGAATGGAACCAAGCGAGTGCAGTCCCACCCAGCTGGAGGATGGTGGAGAGGCGTTGGAGAAGGATGGCATGGTCAACCATGTCAAAGGCTGCAGACAGGTCAAGAAGGATGAGGAGGGATACTTTACCTTTGTCACAGTCACAAAGGATGTCATTTGTGACTTTGATGAGAGCCGTTTCGGGTCTGTGGCAAGGGCGGAAGCCTAATTGGAGGGATTCAAACATGGAATTGCGGGAAAGATGGGCATGGGTTTGGGAGGTGACATGTTCAAGGACTTTTGAGAGGAAAGGGAGGTTGGAGATGAGGTGGTAGTTTGCAAGGACGGAGGGATCAAGGTTTGTTTTTTTGAGGAGAGGGGTGATGGCGGCAGATTTGAGGGAGAAGGGGACAGTACCTGAGGAGAGAGACCTGTTAACAGTATCAGCTAACATGGGAGCCAGAAAAGGAAGTTGGGTGGTCAGCAGTTTGGTGGAAATAGGTTCGAGGGAGCAGGAGGTGGGTCTCATAGACAAGGTGAGCGCAGAGAGGTCATGAGGGGAGATCGGAGAGAAACTGGAGAATGATGGGAGTTCAGGACTAGGGCAGGGGGGAACCTTAGAAGAATTTTGGCCCAGTGGGCTAGGGAAGGAAGGGAAGTGGCAGAGGCAGCTGAATGGATGGTCTCAATCTTAGAGACAAAGAAGTCCATGAGCTCCTCACACTTGTTATCAGAGGTGAGGGTGAAGGAGACAGGGGAGAGAGGTTTAAGAAGACGGTTAGCAGTAGAGAATAGGAGCCAAGGTTTATCTTTGCTTTCCAGAATGATTCTGGAATAGTGAGCAATTTTGGCAAACGAGCGCAGGGCCTGGTAGTGCTTTATGTGGTCTAGCCAGATCTGGCAGTGAATGGCTAAACCAGTTGTCCGCCATATCCGTTCGAGTTTGCATCCCTTGGACTTAAGGGAGCTAAGATGAGAGCCGTACCAGGGGGAGAGAGGGTAATTGTTTTAGTAGGGACTAGGGCATCAAAGATAGTGGTGAGGGTGTGGTTGAGCAGATTGGTAGCTGCAGAAATGTCATGGTGAATGGAGGGCCAGAGGCTGGACAGTTCAGATTTCATAAGTGCAGTTGTAAGAGAGTTGAGAGAAAGTTTTTTCCAGGGGCGGACACAGAAGGAAGTAGGGTTGGTGGGGGGCGGGGGGAAGATGGATATGGGTGGAGAGCGATATGAGGAAATGGTCAGAGATGGCCTTATCTGCAATTGACACGATGGGAGTAGCGAGGCCACGAGAGATGGCAAGGTCGAGGGGGTGGCCGTGAATATGGGTTGGGGAGTTTACATGGAGGGAGAGATTAAGGGAGGATAGGAGGCTAGTGAACTCAGAGGAGAGAGAACATGATGAATTGAGATGGAGGTTGAAATCACAGAGGATGAGAAGTTGTTCAGTGCAGAGGCTGAGCGAGGAGAACAGTGAAGATATCTCAGTAATAACATTTTTATGGTACTTGGGTGGGCGGTAGAGAACAAGAATTTTAAATGGGAGGCGAGAGGGGTGGAATAAGGTGAGGTGCTCCGAGGAGAAACTCCTGGAGGAATTGGGGTACAGACTAAGGTGTGATTTGGTGATGAGAGCCACACCGCCAACACGGCGGTCTGAGCGGGGCAAGCGGTGGAAGGTATAGCCAGGTGGGGAGGCTTCATTTAAGGGTAAGGTGTCATCAGCCTTCAACCAAGTTTGCGTCAGGGCCATGATATCGATGCAGTCATCCACGATATGCTCAGGGATGGCAAAGGTCTTGTTTGCAAGTGAACGGACATTCTGGAGGGAGATGCGAAGAGGGTCGGTGATGGCTGCCCCACTGCCAGCATCCATAGGGTCAGTGCTGGGTGGGATGAGTTGGATTGGGAGGAGATTGGCAAGAATTTCCCCCAGTGGCCGCGTTGGGTGAGAAGGTTGGCGAGAGAGTAGGATTGGACAGTTGGGGTTGCTGCTCGTAAGGTGCATTGTCGAGTGCCTCAATGGGCCCTTCGTAGGATGCCAAGAGAGGCACAGAGGGAAGCTGTGGGCTTATCTAAGAGGGAGTCAAGCCTGGGACGGCGGCAGGAGAGTAGGAATGTCGAAGAGTAATGAAGGATTGGGAAGGGATTTGGGAGGGCAGTGTATCCGAGAGAGGAGAGATGAAAGGAGGCATGACGACAGGAGAGCAGTCAGGGAGGAATAGAGAGAAAAGGAAAATAGGGGGAAAAAGTGGAATGGCCCGGGTCTGGAGCGGCAGCCAAAGTTGCCACGCGAATGGACACAGGAAAAGCTCAGGTTATATAGGCCTGATTAAATGTAATAATTAATGGAATACATATTTCCTGGTTGCAGGGAATAGGTTGAGGACAATAGTAAGGAGACCTGGGTCAAAACAGATGTTCCTTGGAAGGACAAACCGACGTAAGCAGGATAGGGCCGCTACGGAGCATCGACGAACCGCTATCCAAAGCAGGTGAGTGAAGTCCAGAAGCTATTTGAAGAGTAGAGAGTTTGAGGATGGAGGTTGTTGCTGTAGGAATGAGAGTCGGTAGCGATGCAGAAAGATGACGGCTAAATTGACACAAGTTGGAGGTCACTGAAGATCAGAGCGGTGGAGAAAAAGTAAAACCATAAACCAGTGACCAGCAAAGCTGAAAACCGGTAGAACGAGTCACCGGACAGCAAGTGGAGCTGCTGCCTGCAAGCCAGCAGAGCTGAAAAACCAGTAGAGCCAGTTCAGCAGACATACAATCTTTTTTACGATAGCAAAATACTGCGGATGCTGGAAATCCGAAATAACAACAGAAAATGCTGGAAAACTCAGCAGGCCAGGCAACATCCGTGGAGAGAAAATAGAGTCAACGTTTCGAGTCAAACTCTTTGTCAAGACTGGAAAGGCACAGGAAATGAAATAGATTGAAAGGCCAGGCTGGGAGAGAACAAAAGAGAAATGAAGAGACATTAAGAGGTATTCAAAACGAGACGAGATGGTGATAGGACTAGTGGAGACAAAAGACGGCTCTAGATTAGGTGTGAAATGTGATGGCAGAATGAGAGACAGCTGCCATGTGGGAGAGAGAAAAAAAAGGGTGGGGGGGGCAAGGGCCAAAACAAAGGTGGGGATAAAAAATAAGTAAAAATGTAATGGGGGCCGAGGTTATGATCTGAAATTGTTGAACTCGATATTGAGTCCGGAAGGCTGTAAAGTGCCTAATCGGAAGATGAGGTGCTGTTCCTCGAGTTTACGTTGAGCTTCCGTGGAACAATGCAAGAGCCCAAGTACAGTGAGGTCTGAGTGGGAATGGAGCGGTGAATTAAAATGACAGGTGACCAGAAGCTCGGGGTCATCCTTACAGACAGAATGGAGGTGTTCCGCAAAGCGGTCACCCAATCTGTGTTTGGTCTCCCCAATGTAGAGGAGACCACATCGTGAACAGCGAATACAGTATACTAGATTGCAAGAAGTACAAGTAAATCGCTGTTTCACCTGGAAGGGGTGTTTGGGGCCCTGGACAGTGGGAAGGGGGGAGGTATAAGGGTAGGTGTTTCATCTCCTGTGCTTGCACGGGAAGGTGCTGGTCGAAGGGGAAGTGGTGCTGGGGGTGATAGAGGAGTGGACTAGGGTGTCTCGGAGGGAGCGATCCCTACGGAATGCTGAAAGGGGAGGGGAGGAGAAGATGTGTTCAGTGGTTGGATCACTTTGGAGGTGGCGGAAATGGCGGAGGATGATCCGTTGAATGTGGAGGCTGGTGGGGTGAAAGGTGAGGACAAGGGGAACCCTATCGTGGTTCCAGGAGGGAGGGGCAGGGGTGAGCGCAGAAGTGCGGGAGATAGAACAGACACGGTCGAGGGCCATGTCAACCAGGGTAGAGGGGAATCCTCGGTTGAGGAAAAAGGAAGACATGTTGGAAACACTGGTGTGGAAGGTGGCATCGTCGGAGCAGATGCGGTGGAGACGGAGAAACTGGAAGAATGGAATAGAGTCCTTACAGGAGGCGGGGTGGGAGGAAGTGTAGTCCAGGTAGCACCTTCCCGTGCAAGCGCAGGAGATGCAACACCTGCCCTTATACCTCCCCCTTCCCACTGTCCAGGGCCCCAAACACCCCTTCCAGGTGAAACAGCGATTTACTTGTACTTCTTGCAATCTAGTATACTGTATTCGCTGCTCACGATGTGGTCTCCTCTACATTGGGGAGACCAAACGCAGATTGGGTGACCGCTTTGCAGAACACCTCCATTCTGTCTGTAAGGATGACCCCGAGCTTCCGGTCGCCTGTCATTTTAATTCACCGCTCCATTCCCACTCAGACCTCACTGTACTTGGGCTCTTGCATTGTTCCACGGAAGCTCAGCGTAAACTCGAGGAACAGCACCTCATCTTCTGATTAGGCACTTTACAGCCTCTGGACTCAATATCGAGTTCAACAATTTCAGATCATAACCTCGGCCCCCATTACATTTTTACTTATTTTTTATCCCCACCTTTGTTTTGGCCCTTGCCCCCCCCCCCCCACCCACCCTTTTTTTTTTCTCTCTCCCACATGGCAGCTGTCTCTCATTCTGCCATCACATTTCACACCTAATCTGGAGCCGTCTTTTGTCTCCACTAGTCCTATCACCGTCTCGTCTCGTTTTGAATACCTCTTAATGTCTCTTCATTTCTCTTTTGTTTTCTCCCAGCCTGGCCTTTCAATCTATTTCATTTCCTGTGCTTCTCCAGTCTTGACAAAGAGTTTGACTCGAAACGTTGACTCTATTTTCTCTCCACGGATGTTGCCTGGCCTGCTGAGTTTTTCCAGCATTTTCTGTTGTTATTTTCAATCTTTTTTACCTTTTCAGAGATAGAGACATAGCAGTTAAGTCTTACAGTGTAATCCAGTACAGAAACATAGTGTAATCCAATGTAGTTCAAAGCAGAAACGTAGTCTAGATGTCCGGAGAAGTCCAGGAGATTGGAAACCAATTTGACAAAAGAATTTCACAGCTTAAAACTTGAAGTGAGTGAAAAGCAAAGCAGCGCCACAGCCGCTGAGTCAAACCGTGTAGTCAACGAGGTCCTGTCCGTGAGGAATCCAGGGATAGAGGTCAAGTTTCAGCAGCGTTCCAGCAGTTGAAGCTCAGTGAGAACAAAAGATGCTGGGGGATGGGCAGTGAACTATGCAGGGGTAACTTTAAACTTGTAGTTTGGGCTGAAATGCCTTCACTATCAGAGGCAGGGTATCTTAAGCAATTGAAGAGAGGAGATTGGGGTAAGAAAGGGCAAAGGATGGCAATGGATGACCACGGACACAGTTGAAGAGTAGAGCAGCTCAGAAAGGGGCTGCCAGACAAGCAGAAATCTTGCCCACCATCTTGATAACAGATGTTAGGCTAACTGGTCTATAATTCCCTGAATTCCCTGGTTTCCCTCTCTCGCCATTCTTAAATAGCAGAGTGACATGTGCAATTTTCCAATCTAAAGGTACAGTTCCTGAATCGAGAGAACTTTGGAAGATTATAGTTAGGGCATCTGCAATGTGCTCACCTACTTCCTTTAAAATTCTGGGATGGAAACCATCTGGTCCTGGGGATTTGTCACTCTTAGTGGCATTATTTTCTTCATTACTGTTATTTTACTTATGTTAATTTTACTGAGTCCCCGTCCCCGATTCAGTATTAGTTTCCTTGGGATTTCTGGCATGCTATCCTCTTCTTCTACTGTAAATACTGGCTTTCAAAAGAGAATTGGATAAGTACCTGAAGGAATAAAATTTGCAGGGCTACGGGGAAAGGGCGGGGGAGTGGAAAGAGCTGAAGTGCTCTTGCAGAGAGCCGGCACGGGCCGAATGGCCTCCTGCTGTAACCATTCTATGATTCTACTGATGCAAAGTAATTATTCAACATGTCTGCCATTTCCTTATTATCATTGACAATATCACCACTTTCAGTTTTTAAGGGGCCAACATTGCTCCTGACTACAACACAATAGCGAAACACAGCAGATGCTGGAAATCTGAAATAACAGCAGAAAATGTTGGAAACACTCAGCAGGCCAGGCAGCATCTGTAGAGAAACAGCTAACGTTTCAGGTCTGGGACCCTTCATCAGAACTGGAAAAAGCTGAAAAAGTAAGAGATTTTAAGCAGGTGCAGAGGCAGGGAGGGGGTGGGGAGGGAGGAATAGAAGGACATGTTGTGCTGAGGTAGGAGGCAGAAAAGATAAAACGTTGCAAATGGGGATGGCAAAATTATACAGCCCGAAGAATGTGGGCAGGGGGTTATAGTTTGAAATTGTTGAACTCAATGTTGAGTCCAGAAGGCTGTAAAGTGCCTAGTCGAAAGATGAGGTGCGTTCTTCGAGCTTACGTTGAGCTTCATTGGAACAATGTAAGAGGTCGAGGTCAGAGTGGGAGTGAAGTGGAGAATTAAAGTGCTCCTGGACTATCCTCTTTTTCCTAATGTAATTGTAAAAATTCTTCATATTGATTTTGATATCCCTTGCAAGTTTCTTCTCATACTCCCTTTTTGTAGCTCTTACTGTCTGTTTTGTGACCCTTTGCTGTTCTTTGTATCTTTCCCCTTCACCAGGGTCTGTGCTATTTTTTGTATTTTTGTATGATTTTTCTTTTCGTTTTATGCTGTCCCTTACCTCTTTAGTCGTCCATGGCTGTTTTTTTTTTGGTATGTAGAGCTCGTGCCCCTCAGAGGTATAAACTGGTTCTGTATCACATTATACTCTTTTTTTAAACATCACCCACTGATCTTCTGTCGTTTTACCCATTAACAGATTTACCCAGTTTACTGTGGACAGTCTCTGCCTCATCCCGTTGAAGTCGGCCTTACCTAAATCTAGAATCTTAGTAGCTGTTTCATGTTTCTCCCTTTCAAACGCTACATTGAACTCGATCATGTTATGATCGCTGTTGGATAAATGTTCACCCACAGTTAGGCTGTTAACTAAATCTGGCTCATTACTGTAGTGTCCGCGTATCAATAATACACAGACTGCAGGAGAACAATAATAACAGGTATTTACTGAACAGAGGGTAAGCTTAAACTGAAGTACAGAAGCCTGCTATGGCTTTATAGACAGGTGTGGTCACTGCCGGTACTACAGTATAAAGTCAGTTCTCTCTTAAAGGTACATACACAACAATTCCTCCCCTTTTAGATAAACAGTACATAACATTCTTTTAACAACTAAATAATAACTAATTACAATTAAAATTTTCTCTGTACTATATACATCAACTGAAATAATCATTTATAAGTTCAGTCTTTGAGGAGGCTTCCTGATCCTGACTGGATAGCGCCTTTCTCGAGTATCCTGTTCTTGCGGCGGAGTCGATTCTGGCTCATTGTCATTGGTTGGTTCGTCAGCTTCCAATACCACTGATTCTGAGGTAGACGCAATCTGTACTTCGGGTTCATTACCAGGTGCACATGATCGTGGTATGGGTTTGGCTTGTTCTTGTGACTCTAGAATCTGGTCAGCATGGCGTCTCACAATGCTCTCTCCAACGTCCACTGTGTACATTAGTGGTCCCTGCTGCGTGCATATCGTTCCTGGCTGCCACTTTTCTGTTCGGTAATCGCGGGCCAAGACTGGTTGCCCTATCTTGAAGCTCCTGGTTGGCTTCTCATTGATGTGCTGGAATTGCTTATCCTCAACATCTCGTCTTATGTTTGGTTTGAGCAAACCCAGGCGACATCTTAGCCTTCAGTTGAAGAACATTATGGCTGGAGCTTGGTTGGTGACTGCATGTGTCGCAAACAAGAAATTATCCACCTTGTGTTGTAGTGGTATGTCGTCGTTATACATCGCCTTTATTGCCTTTTTAAAGGTCTGAACAAACCTCTCAGCCAATCCATTTGTGGCTGGATGATATGGGGCAAATGTGTAATGTTTCACCCCATTATTCCTCAGAAACCTCCGGAAATCCTCGGACACAAACTGTGGCCCATTGTCGGAGCAAATCTGTTCTGGCAAGCCATTCCTGGCGAAGATGGTCCATAGGACTGCAATAGTTTTCTCCATGGTGGTGGTGGACATTTTGATGACCTCTGGCCATTTCGAATGGGCATCCACGGCGATTAGAAACATTGAGTCCATAAATGGACCAGCAAAATCAATGTGTACCTGTTGCCATGGAGATGAGGGCCACTCCCATGGGTGTAGCGGGGCCTGTGGTGGAGCGTTTTGGACCTTCTGGCATCCTGTACATCTCTTGGTCATATCCTCGATTTCATATTGATTCCCGGCCACCACACAAACGCCCTGGCTAGGCTCTTCATTATTACCCCTCCCAGATGACCCTCATGAAGCTCATTGAGCACTCTATCTCTCAACTTGGGTGGAATTACCACTCGGGATCTACACATCAAAGTCCCCCGGCACACTGACAGCTGCTCTCTCCTTGGCGAGAATGCTGGCAACAGTAAGTCGCCATGTGCTGGCCATCCCTTCATCGTCAAATCATAGACCCGAGAGAGTGTCGGGTCATTTCGGGTTTCCTTCTCTATACTTGAGTTTGTAACAGGTAGACATTCGACTATGGTCGAATGGAATATCTCAACAGGGTCCACTGCAGGTGCTTCCTCCACCGTAGGCAACGGTAGGCGTGACAGCCCATCAGCGTTTCCATGCTGTTTTGTACCCTTCTACTCTATGTCGTACTGATGTGCCCCTAGAAAAAGTGACCATCTTTGCAGCCGTTGCGCTGTCATCACCGGAACGCCCTTCTTTGGGATAAAAATGGAGACCAGAGGCTGATGATCAGTCAGTAGGGTGAATTTCTGCCCGTGCAGATAGTGATTGAACTTCTTCACCCCCCACACCAGGCTGAGGGCCTCCCTGTCAATCTGGGCATAGTTACGCTTGGCTGAGGTTAACGAGCGCGACGTAATGGCTATTGGCCTCTCTGAACCGTCAAGGAATTTGTGTGACAGCACCGCTCCAATGCTGTAGGGAGACGCATCACATGTCAACCGAATCGGTAGTGTTGGATTGTAGTGGGCCAATACTTCTTTTGAAGTGGTTAGGCATTTACATTTCTGAAAGGCACTCATCACTCCATTTCCATGTTACTCCAGTTTGCAGCAGGTCGTTCAGTGGGTGCAGAATTGTAGATAAATTCGGCAAGAACTTATGGTAGTAGTTCACCAACCCGAGGAATGACCTCAGTTGCGACAAATTTTCCGGTGCTGGAGCCTTGACTACAGCCTCAATCTTGTCTGGGGACTTATGCAACCCTTCCTCATCAATCATGTGGCCACATTACGAGATTTGTCTCCTGAAGAACTCGCATTTGGGCGGTTGGCTCGTAGCCCATATTCTTGTAATCTAGTGAGCACCTGCTCCAGCTTGGCAAGGTGTTCACTGTCATTTTCGCCCGTAACTAGGATGTCGTCCAAATAACACTGGGTCCCCGGGATCCCTTGCAGGACTTGTTCCATCGCCCTCTGCCAAATAGCCGGGGCTGATGCTACCCCGAATACCAGTCGGTTGTACTGGTAAAGACCTTTTGTGAGTGTTTATCGTGAGGTATTTCCTAGATGCTTCTTCCACCTCCATTTGTAGATACGCTTGGGCCAGATCAATCTTCGTAAAGCGTTTCCCTCCAGATAGTGAGGCGAAAATATCTTCTATCCGTGGAAGTGGATATTGAACTGTGTGCAGGACTGGGTTCACAGTTACCTTGAAGTCCCCACAGATGCGAACCTTCTTCGGCTCCCCAGGCGTGCTGCTCAATGATTTCTTCATTACAGGAGCGATGGGTGTGGCCCACTCGCTCCAGTCCACCTTGGACAGCACACCCGAATGCTCCAGACTCTCCAGCTCTGCTTCAACGGCTGGGCGGATCGCGTACGGTACCGGTCTGGACTTAAAAAATTTTGGGTTTGCGTTATCTTCGATTTTTATCGTTGCCATTACTCCTTTTAGAGTCCCAAGTCCTTGTTGGAACACCTCTTTCGCGTCAGTTAGAATTTTTGACAGTCGTCCAGGTGTGACGTCGTCATCCTTTTTTGTCAGTCACAGTTAGCGCCTGAATGGAATGCCAATCCAATTGTATTTTTTGGATCCATTCACATCCCAATAATGGTGGTCCTCCATCTTGTAGTATATATAGATACAGTTTCTGTGTTTCCTTGCTGTTGTATTTAACTGGCACCCTTATTTTTCCTCTGGGGTAGACTTTTTGCCCCGTGTATGTCTTCAATACAATGGACGTGTCCTTCAAGGGTATGTGTGAGAATAGCCGCTCATCGTCTTGTCGATTCATGACAGTTAGGGCTGATCCTGTATCCAATTCCATCTTTACTTGGGACCCTGCTATCATGAGGGTGACCCAAATGGTTCGGTGATCCTCCTTTGTGATCACGTTGTGTAACTTTAGACAACTTAGTCTCCTGCTCTCGGAGTCATTATCACTCTCCTGACCTTCTGAACTACTGTCTGTCATTTTTTTTACTTTCTTGTACTTTTCCTTAGCAGTTCTTTGTGTTGGTTTTCTTTCCCGACCTGCAGACTCTTGCTATGTGTCCCATTTTCCCACATTGCCTGCATACTTTGTCCTTAAGCCAGCAGTCCTTCTGATCATGGGTTGTTCTGCCACAGCGATAGCACTTTTCTGCTCCATACGCCATTTCGTTAGCGCTGTATTCTTGTGGTTTCTGTTGTATTTCCGCAGCTCCCCGTGCTGCTGCTTCGTAGGATACTGCCACGCTGAAAGCCTGTTCTAGCATCAGGTCCTTTTCCGAAAGTAGTCGTTTCTGGGTTCCTTCACTCTGGAGCCCGCAGACAAACTTACCCCTTAAGGTGTCTGCCAGTCCTGCTCCGAACTGGCAGTGCTTTGATAACTTGCGTAGTTCCATAGGATAGTCAGCATTGCTCTCATCTTTGTGCTGGTTTCTTTTATGGAACTTGAATATTTCTGCTATCAGCAGCGGTGTAGGGTTTAGGTGTTCCTGTAAGATATTAACAATCTCTTCAAAACTTTTCTCCATTGGTTTAGCTGGGGTAATTAAATTCCGCAATAGGCCGTACGTTCTCGCGCCCATCAAATTTAATAATACCGACGCCTTCTTTCCATCGGCCACCTCATTTGCCTTGCAGTACACATCAATTCTTTCCACATACGTGGTCCAGTCTTCTACCTCGTTGTCGAAAGCAGTGGTACTGCCACTCTTCGGCATCTTGGGTGGTTTAAAATGGCACCTCCCGCGCTTTTTCTTCTTCCCCGATGGATTAAAATGGCGCCTCCCGCGCTTTTCCTTCTTCCCCAATGGAATAAAATGGCGTCTCCCGCGCTTTTCCTTCTTCCCCTTGCTGCCACGCTGCTCCTAGCATTCTACAGGGAATTGGCGGCGACCCGCGGCTTCGGCGTGTCTCACTTTTCCTTCCCCTCATTTATTTTCTCTACGCCGCCCGGTTCTTGAGCACCGACCGCGCCCTGTGCGCTCCACCCTCTCTCTCTTTTCCTGCCAACGACGCTGCATGGCCCCTTTGCAGAGCTGCTCGATCGAGCTCGAGCCTGCCGCAGTCTGGAAGGGTCAGCGCACTACCTGCTACCGGCACGATTTGCTGGAACACCTTGACTGGGGAGCCAAGCCCAGCTCTCCACAGCCTCCCCTGCAATTCTCCGAACTCCGATGGATCCCTGGGTGGTTGCCCGCGGTCGACGCCCGTTGCTCTGACTTCGACCTTCAAGAAGCTTCTTTTCAGGGAAAGATCCCCGTGAGGTGATGCAGTACTGCAGGTGAGTTTGAACCTGCTCATCGCCAGTGTAGTATCCGCGTATCAATAATACACGGACTGCAGGAGAACAATAATAACAGGTATTTACTGAACAGAGGGTAAGCTTAAAACTGAAAGTACAGAAGCCTGCTATGGCTTTATATACAGGTGTGGTCACTGCCGGTACTACAGTATAAAGTCAGTTCTCTCTTAAAGGGTACATACACAACAATTACCAATTTGGTTGGCATGTGATGCGTCACCCTACGGCATTGGAGCGGTGCTGTCGCACAAATCCTCGGATGGCTCAGAGAGGCCAATAGCCTTTGCGTCACGATCACTAACCTCAGCCGAGCGTAGCTACGCCCAGATTGACAGGGAGGCCCTCAGCCTAGTGTGGGGAGTGAAAAAGTTCAATCACTATCTGCACGGGCAGAAATTCACCTTGCTGACTGATCACCAGCCTCTTGTCTCCATTTTTAATCCGAAGAAGGGCGTTCCGGTGATGACTGCGCAACGACTACAAAGATGGTCACTTTTTCTAGGGGCGCACCACTATGAGATTGAATATAAGGGCACGAAACAGCATGGAAATGCTGATGGGCTATCACGCCTGCCACTGCCTACTGCGGAGGAAGCACCAGCAGTGGATCCTGTCAAAATATTCCATTCGACTATAGTTGAATACCTACCGGTAACTAACGCTTGTATCGAAAAGGAAACCCGAAATGACCCGACACTGTCTCGGGTATATGATTTGACGGTGAAGGGATGGCCAGCACATGGTGACTCACTGTTGCCAGCATTCTCGACAAGGAGAGAACAGCTGTCAGTGTGCCGGGGGACCTTGATGTGTGGATCCCGAGTGGTAATTCCACCCAAGTTAAGGGATAGAGTGCTCAATGAACTTCAGGAGGGTCATCTGGGGGGGGTAAAAATGAAAAGCCTAGCCAGGGCTTGTGTGTGGTGGCCGGGAATCGATAAACAAATCGAAGACCTGACCAAGAGCTGCTCAGGATGTCAGAAAGTCCAAAATGCACCACCACAGGCCCCTCTACACCCATGGGAGTGGCCCTCATCTCCATGGCAACGGGTGCATATTGATTTTGCTGGTCCATTCATGGACTCAATGTTTTTAATAGCCGTGGATGTGCACTGGAAATGGCCTGAGGTCATCAAAATGTCCTCCACCACCACGGAGAAAACTATTGCAGTCCTACGGACCATTTTTGCCAGGAATGGCTTGCCAGAACAGATTTGCTCCGACAACGGACCACAGTTTGTGTCCGAAGAGTTCCGGAGGTTCTTGAAAAAGAATGGGGTAAGGCATTACACATCCGCTCCGTATCATCCAGCCACAAATGCATTGGCTGAGAGGTTCGTACAAACCTTTAAGAAGGCAATAAAGGCTATGTACAATGACAACATTCTGCTGCAGCACAAGGTGGACAATTTCCTGTTCGCCTACTGGAATGCGACACATGCAGTCACCAACCAGGCCCCAGCCATGATGTTCTTTAACCGAAGGTTAAGATCTCGCCTGGATTTGCTCAGACCAAACGTACGAAGAGATGTTGAGAGTAAGCAATTCCAGCACATCCATGAGAAGCCAACAAGGAGCTTCAATGTAGGGCAACCAGTCTTGGCCCGCGACTACCGAACAGAAAAATGGCAGCCAGGAACGATATGCACACGGCAGGGCCCACTAATGTACACAGTGGACGTTGGGGAGAGCATCGTGAGATGCCATGCTGACCAGATCCTAGAGTCACAGGAACAAGTCAACCCCATGCCTCGCCCATACGTACCTGGTGATGAACCCGACGTACAGGTCGCATCTACCCCAGAAACAGTAGCATCGGAAGCGGATGAACCAACCGACGACAGGGGGCCAGAATCGCCTCCGCACCAAGAGCGAGACACTCGAGAAAGGCGCTATCCAGAAAGGATCAGGAAGCCTCCCCAAAGACTGAATATATAAATAGACTATTTTCAGCTAATGTTGCATGTTAAAAGTGTTAATTGTAATTAGTTTGATATTTAATTGTTAAATGAGTGTTATGGTACTGTTAATCTAAAAGGGGAGGAATTGTAATGTATATACCTTTAAGTGGGGAACTATCATTTACAGCTCATGTATACTGCAGTACCGGCAGTGACCACACCTGTATATAGCCCTGAGTAGTAATCTGTACAGATCAGTTCCACTGTGAGCCACGTTGAGTAAACACCTGTGGTACTGTTCTCCGCAGTCTGTGTCTTATTATACACAGACACAACAGTTAGGGAGAGAGGGAGGATAAGGGAGGGAGTGTAGGGAGTGAGGGAGGGGAATGGAGGTTTGAGGGGAAGGGAGGGAGTGAGTGGAAGGAGAGGGATGGAGGAGGAGGAAGCCTGTGGAAGGGAGAAGGTGCAGTAATGGATGAAGGCAATGGAATGAAGGATGGGAGAGAGGGGATTGGTGGGAGGGCGAAGGTGGGGAAGGAGTGGATGGGAAAGTAAGGATGAGAGGGAAGGAAGTAATGAGAGAAGGAAATACTTCCACAAAGTGGTTAGTGTGTAAGGGTTACGGGCTGGGGTTAGGGTTACGGGCTGGTGTTAGGGTTATGGGCTGGGGTTAGGGTTACAGGCTGGTGTTAGGGTTACGGGCTGGGGTTAGGGTTACAGGCTGGGGTTAGGGTTACAGGCTGGGGTTAGGGTTACGGGCTGGGGTTAGGGTTATGGGCTGGGGTTAGAGTTATGGGCTGGGGTTAGGGTTACGGGCTGGGGTTAGAGTTATGGGCTGGGGTTAGAGTTATGGGCTGCGGTTAGGGTTACAGGCTGTGGTTAGGGTTACGGGCTGGGGTTAGGGTTATGGGCTGGGGTTAGAGTTATGGGCTGGGGTTAGGGTTACGGGCTAGGGTTAGGGTTATGGGCTGGGGTTAGAGTTATGGGCTGGGGTTAGGGTTACGGGCTAGGGTTAGGGTTATGGGCTGGGGTTACGGTTATGGGCTGGGGTTAGGGTTACGGGCTGGGGTTAGGGTTACAGGCTGGGGTTAGGGTTACGGGCTGGGGTTAGGGTTATGGTTTAGGGTTAGGGTTACGGGCTGGGGTTAGGGTTACAGGCTGGGGTTAGGGTTACGGGCTGGGGTTAGGGTTACGGGCTGGGGTTAGGGTTACAGGCTGGGGTTAGGGTTACGGGCTGGGGTTAGGGTTACAGGCTGGGGTTAGGGTTACGGGCTGGGGTTAGGGTTACGGGCTGGGGTTAGGGTTACGGGCTGGGGTTAGGGTTACGGGCTGGGGTTAGTGGTGAGGGTTAGAAACCACTAATGACAATACCAGACGCATTCTTTTTCATTTAATGTTTTTTTACCTTTCACATTGGAGTCACAAAACAGCCTCATGAATTGTTCGTTCAAGGAACCTTCTTCTGGCCTGAGTCCAATTTCCTTCCTTCTTTCACATCTCTACATTTCTCATAGAAAGTCTTCAGGGACATTAGACTTTGGGGTTTTGGAACAAGAACAGGAGGATCCAGGTTCCGCTGGTTAAATTCAGTCTTCAGACTGCCTGCAAAGGCCTTCTGACAATGACCTAGTGTGAAAGAGGAGGTAGTTGAGATACTGGATGGGCAAAAAATCGATAAAGAGAAGGTACTAGAAAGGCTGGCTCTACTTAAAGTAGATAAGTCAACAGGACTGGATGGGTTGCATCCTAGGATGCTGAGGGAAGTAAAGGAGGAAATTGCCGAGGTACTGGCCATAATTTTCCAATCCTCCTTTGATACGGGGGTGGTGCCAAAGGACTGGAAAATTGCAAATGTTACACCCTTGTTCAAAAAAGGGTGTCAGGATAAACCCAGCAACTACAGGCCTGTCAGTTTAACCTCGGTAGTGTGGAAGCTTTTAGAAATGATAATCCGGGACAAAATTAACAGGCACTTGGACAAATGTGGATTAGTTAAGGAAAGCCAGCATGGATTTGTTAAAGGCAAATCATGATTAACCAACTTGATTGAGTTTATTGATGAGGTAACAGAGAGGGTTGATGAGGGCAATGCGGTTGATGTGGTGTATGTGGACTTTCAAAAGGCATTTGATAAAATGCAACATAATAGGCTTACCAGCAAAGTTGAAGCCCATGGAATAAAAGGGACAGTGGCAGCACGGATATGAAATTGGTTAAGTGACAGGAAACAGAAAGTAGTGGTGAATGGATAGTGATAGACTTCAAGAGGACATAGACATAGGCAGGCTGGTAGAATGGGCGGGCACGTGGCAGATGAAATTTAATGCAGAAAAGTGTGAAGTGATACATTTTGGTTGGAAGAATGAGGAGAGGCAATTTAAACTAAAGGGAACAATTCTAAACAGAGAGACCTGGGGGTATATGTACACAAATCCTTGAAGGTGGCAGGGCAGGTTGAGAAAGCGGTTAAAAATGTATATGGGATCCTGGGTTTCATAAATAGAGGCGCAGGGGTCGATTGTAACTCAGCCGTGAGGTGGGCTTTGAGGCGTGTGGGGGATTAAAGTTGCAAAAACTGGGGGTCGGGACCCCGCCGCCTGGTTCCGACCCCGAGCCATTTTAACCCAGACGTGTCTGATGGTCCCGAATCAGTCCCACCTCCAACAGGCGGGACTGGTCTTTAAGGCCCTTAATCAGCAATAATTGGCCTTTATAATCCCATTTTAACAGGCCCTTGCAGTTTTTACCCTTTTCCCACGTGAAACACGCCCGGTGGGGATCACGCCTGTGAAAACTGGCGTGAGCACTATTGGCTTGCTGACTATCAGCTGCAGGTTAACCATTAAAGAGGAGATTTGATCAGTCATCATTTGCAGGTGGCAGGACTTTGTTGTTTCAGGCCTGGGGCAACTTTTACCAGGCTTAACCAAACCTGTGGAAGGTTGGAGCCTCACACACATCTCCGGTGTGAACTCCTGGGAAACCCCTCTTGCCACCCTCACTCAGCGCTTCCTCGGTGGAGGCATATACCAGAACCATGGGAGCCATTTATTTCCTTCCCTTCTGGGCATTAGATGAGCTCAAACACCAGCCGAACTAGGAACAACAGCAGCAGCAACAGGAGCGCCAGGCTGCTGCTCACCCACCTGAAGCTGCACAGGCCAGAAGGGGCCAGCGCTTGGAAGTGGCTTGAGAGCACCTTGCTGCACATCAGGGGGCCATGGGGTCCCGTATCTGCACTGGCAGTCCTACTCAGAAGGACTTCCATGAAGGTCTGGTTTCTCTGTTCAATAGATGCCCATCGCTCCTCAAGAGATGTCAGTCTATTATGAACACTCACCATGTTTTCCATAACCTGGCAACTTCTCTCCTCCATGGAGGTTGCCATCCTTTCCATGTTGATGCGTTCATGCGCCAATGACTCCACAAAGGCTCTGCTCATGTTCGCTATGGACTCCTCCATTTGCTCCACACTCACATCGACCCTGGAGACAAAACCTGCCAGAGACTCCTGCATCTGTTCCTGGAGTTCCAGCCCCACTGATCTTATGGATGGACCCAGAGGCAGAGGGTCGACATGCAGCTGAGCCGAGCTGGCAGGGTCCTGTGCCCTCCAACTAGCACTCTCCACTGCTGTCCCTGTCTCCACAATCTGCTGATGCTCACTTGTGAGCTGTGATACACCAGGTGACAACACTACTCTATGTCCCGAAGGTCCCACAGAGGTGTGAGTATCTGCGCTGGTGCTGGGTGCGCTGATTTCTGCTGACGCTGCGCCCTCAGAGGTTGCAGATTCCTCTGAGGAGTCTGGAAGCTCAGGCTCTTCCTCCTGGACAGTGGGGATGGGGGCTCTCGATGGTCCTGTGGGGGAGTGAAGGAAAGAGTTAGAGATGTGATGCCAAGGTTACATGCACATTGCATATTGCAGATGATCATAGGTCCATCTGTTATAGCTTCAGAATCATTATCAGTGACTCATGCAATGTCAATGAGAGAGATGGAAAACTATTCTGTCACCAGCTTGCTGTGATGCACCGTCTGTCCATCCCCCAATTGCGCCTCATCCTCCAGCCCAATGATCTCCAGGACCGCCTCCTTCCAGGGGGTGAGGTGGGCTACTGATGGTGGCCCTCCTCCTGACCTCGCTCATTTTCTTTTATTGTGAGCTCTCTTTTCCTGCAATGAGGGAGACAAGTGGAGTTTGAGTGAGAATAAAGGAGTGAGTGTAGAGAATCCATAGCATAGATGCTTAGAAGGAGACAAAGATGGAGTGAGGTGGCAAGACCAAGGGCCCTCCCTGTGTGTTGTCAGTTGTTTACATAGCATCAGATTGATAGGGAGTGTGAGGGCTGCATAGTCGAATAGTTAGATGAATGTGAGCATAGAGAGAGGGAATGGGTAAAGGTGCATGGATGTCAGTGTCAAGTGGGATGTGGAGGAAGAGATTGCTAAAGCTGAGTGCTGGTGAGGAGAGGCAATGGGGATCAGATTGAGAGTGATGGGGACTTCATACTCACTTTTCCAGTGTGCTGAAGGTCATGAAATCTCTTCCTGCACTGTATCCAGGTTCTGTGGGTAGCCGATAAGGAGTTGACCTCCTCTGCCACTTGCAGCCACGCAGCCTTTGTCTGCTGGGGAGGCATCTTCCTCCCTGATGAAGGGAAGAGCACCTCCTTGTGGAGTGATGCACTTTGGGAGGACTAATATGGAAAGACATTATACTATAAATAGCACCATTTTGAAAAGTGTAGATGAGCAGAGAGACCTTGATGTCCATATACACAAATCCTTAAAGGTGGAACGGCAAGTTGATCAGGTGGTTTAAAAAGCTTATGAGTTACTTGGATTTATAAATAGAGGAATAGAATATAAAAGCAGAGATCATGGTAGAACTTTATAAATCACTGGTTAGGCCTCAGCTCAAGTATTGTGGACAATTCTGGGCACGACACTTCAGGAAAGATGTAAAGGCCTTAGAAAGGGTACAGGGATGAGGGACTTCAATTATGAGGCGAGGTTGGAAAAGTTAGGACTATTCTCCTTAGAACAGAGACCTCCTTCTTCTCCGAGGTAATGACAACCAGTAAAATTCCATCTATTTGGAGGGAGACTAAAATAATTGCCCACCTGAAACAGTGGCGAATGCCTGTGAAGCCTCCAGCTATCGCCCAATCTCCTTCCTTTGCACCTGTTATAAAGTGCTGGAGAGGCTACTACTCCACAGACTAGCCCCCATCATCGAGCCAACCATCTGTAAGAACCAAGCGGGTTTCTGCAGTGGCCTCAACTGCTGCGACCTAGTGGTAGCTTTAACAACGCACATCGAAGCAGGCTTGCAGCGCCAGCTCAAGACCGCTGTAGCACTTGTGGACCTGTCAGTGTGTATGACACAGTATGGAAGCCTGAACTGCTTTACAAGCTCTCCACCATTTTACCCTGCAGAACAACGATCCATCTTCTCAACTCCATGCTTAGCAACTGACACTTCCGTGTGTACACTGGCACCCAGAAGAACAGATATAGGACATTGAACAACGGACTCCCACAGGGTTCTGTCCTGACATCCATGTTATTCAACGTTTACAGCAGTGACCTGCCTGAAACAGATTCCCGCAAGTTCGCATACGCCTTGGCCACACAAAACATGGATCTGTCCATCACCGAGGAGACTTGATCAGTGATTTACAGAGGATGGAGGCCTACTTCCGTGATGGCGACTTCAGTCAAACCCGCAAAAGACCGTCACCTCGACATTCTACCTCAACACCCATCAACAAACCAAGCTTTGAAAGTCTCCTTTTACGGTGCAGAGGTAAACCATCAGAAAACCCCTCAGCATCTCCAGAACCTTGGGAAGAAACTAAAGAGGGTCAACTTGAACCAGAAACTCGCCGGATCCACATGCGGAGCAGATGCTCAAACCCTCTGTACGGCAGCACTCGCCCTGGTGTACTCTACAGCGGAGTACTGCTCTCCGGCGGGGCTATCAAGTCCGCATGTCAATTCCGTTGATGTCCAGCTGAATTCTACTGTGAGAATTATCACCAGTACACTTTTAACGACACCAACACCTTGGCTGCCCGTGCTTGCTAACATCGCACCACCACACCTACGCCGCGAAAATGCAGTCTCCAGAGAATACAACTGCTACATCAGCAAAGACATGCCAATCCAGGCCGACTTGAACAACGTACCATCAACCCATCACAAAGCTAGAAGGCCCTTTTGGACCATCGCCGAAGCCCTTCAGTGGTCTCCCCTCAGCCTTGATGACTGATGGTGAAATGCTTGGAAGAACTGTGACATAACGAATGGATTCCTTATAGAGGACCCCACAGTACAACCGGAAGGATCAAACTTTCCTCGTAAATGGTTGACAAACATCAACCACCTCAGAACCAGTCATGGCAGATTCTGCCACCTTCTCCATAGATGGAAGATTAAAGCATCCCCATCATGCGACTGTGGAGCTCCTGATCAGACCCTGGAGTACTTCATTGAGCACTGCCCTCAGAGGAAATTCACAGGCAGCCTACACGATATCCACACTGTTACACCAGAAGCTTTGGCCTGGATATCTGACTTAGATATTGACATTTGATTTGCTTTGCTACTACCATACAAAAGAAAGAAGAACGGTCAGAGGTCATATATTTAAAATCATACGATCTAGAGGGGAGATGAGGAGAATTTCTTTCACTCAGAGAGTTGTCGGGATCGGGAATGCTCGACCTGGAAAGGTGGTGGAAGCTGATTCTATAAATAATTTTAAACGGGAGTTGGACAGGTACTTGGGGATGAGGAACTTACAGGGTTACAGATAAAAGCAGGGATGTGGGACTAAGCACAACTCCTCTCTCTAAGAGCCATCACAGGCACAACGGGCCAAATGGCCTCCTTCTGTGCTGAAAGTTTCTATGGTTCTATGAATATGGCTGTGGGAGGATAACTTCACTGTGGAAAAGACTGGTGGAATCAGGAACACAATTCATTAAAACTAACACAACAAAAACACACTTTCCAGGCAGGAGGTGAGCAGTATTTTAAGGATGTGATTGTGCAGCTGATGTCCCAGTTCCTTATGTCTAAATGTGATCAAGTGACCTGACCGAGCCCATCCCTTGAGTACTCCCAGTTAATATAAGCTCAGCCTCCTGTAGGGAGCACTCTCTGTATGTGTCAGGGTCTCAGATTGGGAAAGAAGACTACCATCAGGACACCGTGTGAGAAGAACTTTTGATGCAGTTGGAGCCAGACTCTGAAACTGTTACCATCACTCCACTGACATACACTGCAGGACCAATGTCACCTACTCGGCTTCATCCAGGACAAAGCACTCTGCTTGACCGGCGCCCCATCAACCGGCTTTAACATCCACTCTCTCCACCACCGGCGCACCATGGCTGCAGTGTATACTATCTACAGGATGCTCTAACTCCCCAAGGCTTCTTCGGCAGCACCTCCCAAACCCGCAACCTCCATCACCTAGAAAGGCAAAGGCAGCAGGTGCATGGGAACAGCATTACCTCCAAATCCCCTCCAAGTCACACACCATCACGACTTGGACATACATTTACTAAGGAGGTGGATGCTGACAAAATATCGATAGAAGTGGAAAAGTTAGAAGCAATGGAAGGGGTGAAAATTGATAGACAGGATATACTAGAAAGGCTGGGTATGCTTAGAGTGGACAAGTCGCCTGGTCCAGATGGCTTGCATCCCAGGTTGCTAAAGGAATTGGGGGAGGAGATAGCAGAAGGGCTTGCCAGAATTTTCCAATCTTCCCTAGATGCGGGAGAGGTACCTGAGGATTGGAAAGTGGCAAATGTGACACCATTGTTCAAGAAGGGTGTAAAGACAATCCTAGTAACTACAGGCCGGTCAGTTTAACATCAGTGGTGGGTAAAGTTTTAGAAACATTAATCAAGGAAAAAATTAACAGGCACTTGGAGAGGTTTAAGCTAATTAAGGAGAGCCAACACAGATTAGTAAAAGGCAGATAGTGTTTGACTAATCTAATTGAAATTTTTGATGAAGTAACAGGGAGGATTGATGAAGGGAATGCAATGGATGTTGTCTACATGGATTTTCGGAAGGCATTTGGCAAAGTACCACATAGAAGGCTGGTTAACAAAATTGAGGCTCATGGAATAGGTGGGTCAGTGGCAGCTTGGAGAAGTAATTGGCTTAAGGACAGAAAACAGTGAGTTGTGGTAAATGGCTGTTTTTCAGAATGGGGGATGGTAGACAGTGGTGTTCCTCAAGGGTCAGTGCTGGGAACACTGCATTTTTTGATATATATAAATGACCTGGATATTGGAATACAGAGTAGAATTTCTAAATTTGCAGGTGACACCAAACTTGGGGGTGTGGCAAACAGTGATGATGATACCAATCGACTGGAACAGGACATAGAAAGGCTAGCAGAATGGGCAGACAAGTGGCAGATGGAATTTAATACAGAGAAGTGTGAGGTGATGCATTTTGGCAGAAGGAACAGAGAGAGGCAATATACACTTAATGGCACAGTTTTAAAGAGTGTGCAGGGACAGAGAGACCTGGCAGTTAATATGTATAGGTCCCTGAAGGTGGCAGGACATATTGACAGAGTGGTTAATAAAGCATATGGGATCTTGGGTTTCATAAATAGAGGTATTGAGTACAAAAGTAGAGAAGTTATGCTGAACTTTTATAAAGCGCTGGTTAGGCCACAACTGGAGTATTGTGTCCAGTTCTGGTGACCATACTTTAGGAAGGATGTGAAGGCCCTTGAGAGGGTGCAGAGGAGATTTACCAGAATGGTTCTGGGGATGGAGGATCTTGGCTACAAGGACAGATTGGAGAAGCTGGATTTGTTTTCATTAGAGCAAAAGAGGTTGAGGGGTGATTTGAAAGAGGTGTACAAGAGTATGACGGGTTTGGATAGGCTAGACGGGGAAAGGCTGTTCCCACTAGTTGACGGTACAAGGACTAGGGGACACAGATTTAAGGTTTGGGGAAGAGATACAAGGGGGATGTAAGGAAAAACATTTTTATGCAGCGAGTGGTGATGATCTGGGATTTGCTGCCGATGGAAGTGGTGGAAGCGGAGACACTCAATATTTTCAAGGGGAGACTGGATATGCACTTGAGGGAAATAAACTTGAAGGCTACGGGGATAGAGCGGGGGAATGGGACTGACTGGATTGCTCTACAGAGAGCTGGTGCGGACTCGATGGGCCGAATGGCCTCCTTCTGTACCATTATAACTCTATGAATATGACCCTATATATCAGCCGTTTCTTCATGGTCGCTGGGTCAAAATCCTGGAAGTCCGTCCCTAACAGCACTGTGGGAGCACCTTCACCACACGGACTGCAGCCGTTTAAGAAGGCGGCTCACCACCACCTTCTCAAAGGCATCTAGACTCGGGTAATAAATGGCGGCCTTGCTAGCGACTCGCACATCACAACAATAAAAAATACCTGACAAGTGTCCACAATAAACTGTCATTTGATTCAATTATAAAATATACAACACTGGACATGAAAGAATATGAATATTATTTCAACTGTAATGTATGTACCTTTAAGGGGAGAACTACTTTTTACAGCTCCTGTATACTGTAGTACCGGCAGTGACCACACCTGTATATAAACCCTGAGTAGTGATCTGTACAGTCAGTTGCAGTTTGAACCCACATTCAGTAAACACCTGTTGATCGTTCCCTGCAGTCTTTTGTCTGATTATTGAAGGACACAACATTAAGATACAAGGATCTAACATTGGCGACGAGGTAGATTCGAACCTATCTGCAACTCTGCATCATCTCCGAGGGATTCGCTCCTGGAGAACAGTGGAAGGCGGTCGAGTCCAGAAGCACGGGCGTCGACCACGGGCAACCGCCCAGTCATCCAGCGGAGATTTGAGCATTGCAGGGGAGGCTGTCGAGAGCCAGGCATGGCTTTCCAGTCACGGTGGTCCAGCAAAACGGGCTGGCAACAGGTACTGCGCAGACCCTTCCCGGACAGCGGCAGCTAGAGCCGACCGAGCGGCACAGAAAAAGGCCGAGCAGCGTCGACGGGGGAGAGAGAGAGGGCAGAGCGCACAGGGCGCAGCCGGTGTTCAGGACCGAGCGGTGTCAACGGGGGAGAGAAACGAGAGAGAGCAGAGTGCAGCCGGTGTTGAAGGGCTGAGCGGCGTCAGCGGGGGAGAGAGACGACAGAGAGCGGAGCGCGGCCGGTGTTCAAGGGCCGAGCAGCATCAACGGGGGAGAGAGGCGTGCAGGAAAACGCGAGGCGCTGCAATTGCCACGAGAACCGCAGAGAGCGGCGTTGGCAGCAGCGCAGGAGCAGCGCACAAAACCCACAGGGCGTCGCCATTTGCCACGAGGACCGCCGAGAGCAGCGTTGGCAGCAGCGCGGGAGACGCCATTTTAAGCCGCAGCGGGGAAGAAAGGAAAGCGCGGGAGACGCCATTTTAAGCCGCAGCGGGGAAGAAAGGAAAGTGCGGGAGACGCCATTTTAAGCCAGTCTAACCACACCCAAAAATGCCGAAGCGTGGCCGTATCACAGCGTTCGACAATGAAGTCGAAGATTGGACGACATATGTCGAACGCATAGAAGTATACTGCAAGGCGAATGAAGTGCCAGATGACAAGAAAGCGCTGGTATTGTTGAATTCAATGGGTGCAAAAACATATGGCTTACTACAAAACCTAGTAACCCCAGAGAAGCCAGTAGAAAAGGATTTTGAAAACATAGTGTCAATCCTACAGGACCACTTAAACCCCACACCGCTGCTGATAGCAGAAAGATTTAAGTTTCACAAAAGGAACCAGCATAAAGATGAAAGTAATGCTGAGTATTTAACGGAACTGCGCAAGCTATCGAAACACTGCCAGTTTGGAACGGGACTAGCAGATACTTTAAGGGACAAGTTTGTGTGTGGGCTTCAAAGTGAAGGAACCCAGAAATGGCTTCTATCAGAAAAGGATCTTACGCTGGACAAGGCTTTCAGCATTGCAGTATCACACGAAGCAGCAGCACGGGGTGCTGCAGAGATACAACGGAGACCGCAAGAATATGGCACAAATGAAATGTCATACGGAACACTGATGTGCTATCGCTGCGGCAGAAAAACACACGACCATAATGATTGCTGGTTCAAGGACAAAGTGTGCAGACAGTGTGGAAAAGTAGGACACATAACAAGAGTCTGCAGGTCGGGAAAGAAAACCAGCAGCAAGAAATCTCCACAGGAGAAGTACAAGAAGGTACATAAGGTGACGGAGAATAGTTCAGATGAACAGAAAAGTGATACAGACTCCGGAAGCAAGGAGCTGGGTTGTCTGAAACTACATAATGTGATCAAAACGGAGGATCACCAAACTATCTGGGTCACGCTCAAGATAGCAGGAGTCCAAGTGAAAATGGAATTGGACACAGGATCAGCCCTAACAGTCATAAACCGAAGGGCCTACAAGCAGCTATTCTCACATATACCCTTGAGAGATACAAAGATTGTCTTGAAGACGTACACGGGGCAAAAAGTCTACCCCAAAGGAAAAATAAGGGTGAACGTTATACATAACGGCAAGGAAACACCAAAAATAGACCTATATGTATTGCCAGATGGAGGACCACCACTACAGGTACTAGGACGTGAATGGATCCGGAAGATACAGCTAGATTGGCATTCCATACAGGCACTGACTGTGGCTGACAAAAAGGATGACGACGTCACACCTGGGCGACTGTCAAAGATCCTAACTGACGCAAAAGAAGTGTTCCAGCAAGGACTCGGAAACTAAAAGGCATGACAGTGATGATTAAAATTGAAGAAAACGCAAGCCCAAAATTTTTTAAGGCCAGACCGGTACCTTATGCGATCCACCCAGCTGTCATAGCAGAGCTGGAGAGTCTGGAACGTTCAGGTGTACTGTCCAAGGTAGACTGGAGCGAGTGGGCTACACCCATCATCCCTGTGATGAAAAAGTCGTTGAGCAGCACGCCTGGGGAACCAAGGAAGGTTCGCATCTGTGGGGTCTTTAAGGTAACAGTGAACCCGGTCCTTCACACCGTACAATATCCACTTCCGCGGATTGAAGATATTTTCGCCTCGCTATCTGGAGGGAAACGCTTCACTAAGATTGATCTGGCCCAGGCGTATCTGCAAATGGAGGTAGAAGAAGCATCAAAAAAATACCTCACAATCAACACCCATAAAGGTCTCTACCAATACAACCGGCTGGTATTCGGGGTAGCAACAGCTCCGGCTATTTGGCAGAGGGCAATGGAACAAGTCCTGCAAGGGATCCTAGGGACCCAGTGTTATTTGGACGACATCCTGGTCACGGGCGAAAATGACAGTGATCACCTTGCCAACCTGGAGCAGGTGCTCACTAGATTGCAGGAATATGGGCTCCGAGCTAATCGCCCCAAATGCGAGTTTTTTAGAAAACAGATCTCGTATTGTGGCCACGTTATCGATAAAGAGGGGTTACATAAGTCCCCAGAGAAGATTGAGGCAGTAGTCAAGGCTCCAGCACCGGAAAATGTGTCACAACTGAGGTCGTTCCTCGGGCTGGTAAACTACTACCATAAGTTCTTGCCAAATTTGTCTACAATACTACACCCGCTGAACACCCTACTGCAAACTGGGGTGCCATGGAAGTGGAGTGACGAATGTAGACGAGCTTTCCAGAAGAGCAAAACACTAATCACATCGAAAGAGGTATTGGCTCATTACAACCCGGCATTACCAATTCAGTTGGCATGTGATGCGTCACCCTACGGCATTGGAGCGGTGCTGTCGCACAAATTCTCGGACGGCTCAGAGAGGCCAATAGCTTTTGCGTCACGATCACTAACCTCAGCCGAGAGTAACTACGCCCAGATTGACAGGGAGGTCCTCAGCCTAGTGTGGGGAGTGAAAAAGTTCAATCACTATCTGCACGGGCAGAAGTTCACCTTGCTGACTGACCACCAACCACTTGTCTCCATCTTTAATCCAAAGAAGGGCGTTCTGGTGATGACTGCGCAACGGCTACAAAGATGGTCCCTTTTTCTAGGGGCGCACCAATGTGAAATCGAGTATAAGGGCACGAAACAGCATGGAAACGCTGATGGGCTATCACGCCTGCCACTGCCTACTGCGGAGGAAGCACCAGCAGTGGATCCTGTCGAAATATTTCATTCGACTATAATTGAATGCTTGCCAGTAACTAACGCTGGTATAGAGAAGGAGACCCGAAATGACCCGACACTGTCTCGGGTATATGATTTGACGGTGAAGGGATGGCCAGCACATGGCGACTCACTATTGCCAGCATTCTCATCCAGAAGAGAACAGCTGTTAGTATGCCAGGGGACCTTGATGTGTGGATCCCGAGTAGTAATTCCACCCAAGTTAAGGGAGAGAGTGCTCAATGAGCTTCACGAAGGTCATCTGGGAGGGGCGAAAATGAAAAGCCTTGCTAGGGCTTATGTGTGGTGGCCGGGGATCGATCAGCAAATCGAGGACCTGACAAAGAGCTGCTCAGGATGCCAAAAGGTCCAAAATGCACCACCACATGCCCCTCTACACCCATGGGAGTGGCCCTCATCTCCATGGCAACTGGTGCATATTGATTTTGCTGGTCCATTCATGGACTCAATGTTTTTAATAGCCATGGATGCGCACTCGAAATGGCCTGAGGTGATCAAAATGTCCTCCACCACCACGGAGAAAACTATTGCAGTTTAGTCTGAGTTTGTCCCTGATCACGTGAAGTGAAAGCCAGGAAGTGCAGCACCGACCGAGAATTGAAAGTGAAAGCACTGGACAGGGAAGCAGAGAGACTGCGAGCACCGAGATGGCGTCTGCAGATCTAACACATGAACTGACCTGTCCCATCTGCCTGGAGATGTTCACCGACCCGGTGTCTCTGGAATGTGGGCATCACTTCTGCAGATCCTGCATCTCTCGGAGTTGGGAGAAGGTCCTAGGAGATGTCTCCTGCCCCGAGTGTCGGCAGGTCTTCACTCAGAGGAACACCAGGCCCGCTCGGGCCCTGGGCAACATCGCCGAGCAGCTCAGACTGCTGAAGGTGAAGGTGACACAGCGGGAGGAGGAGTTTTACTGCGAGGAACACGGGGAAAGGCTGAAGATGTTCTGTGAAGAGGAGCAGAAGGCGATCTGTGTGGACTGCTGGAGCTCAGAGCATCAAACTCACAATGATCTACATATAAAGGAGGCCACCCAGAAATACCAGGTGATAGTTCACTGAACTCTCTGCATGTCCGGCACTGATTTAATGTGAAATACAATCTGTACCTGTATCACCTTTAAACACACCCTCAGGTAATGACTGCTGGATATTGAATTTAATTAATTTTATACACATACAACAGGAAGATCCTGCGCCCTAAATTTAGCACAGATTACCAACATGTAAATCACAATTATAATTATTCATTGACAGTATTTATTTTATATGTGAACGTTTAGTTACCATAGAACAGTCGGACTTTAGGAGCCCGTGTCCTTCATTCACTCTCTGTTAATAACCTGAGTCTGTGGCGGCTCATAAACTGGCAGCAGTTCACTGCCCCGAGCTCCCTTGTTAGTGAATAATTCACAGTCTGTCTCTCCCTGCCCTGTTCTAACACTGTACCACGGTCAGAGACACAGGGAATGTCTCCTATTCCCTGTTCTAACATTGCGTATCATTGTCAGGAACACAGGGAATGTTTTCTGTTTCAAACTCCGATGCGTTTTTTGTCTCTTAGGAAAAATTGGAAAAGTCATTGGAGTTTCTGCAAAAGCAAATGGATCTCGCTGTTCAATGTAAGAGAGAAGGGGAGGATGGGATCGCACAGATAAAGGTAGTGGCGTGTCCTCTGGGGTTTGTGTAAAGTGCCCTCTGTTCGTAACTGAGCGTTTAACACAGTGAGAGAGAGTTTTACTGAATTAAGAGCTTTCTGTCCCAGCACACTGCAGGCTGCCACCTAGACTTCAGCATGAGGGGCCGTCTATAAATTGACTTTTTTTCAAAACCGTAGACAGCAAGTTGTTTGATTCCCATCCTATCCCAAATGCCGACTGCTAGATGAGCCCTTTCTAAATGAGTTTACATGTGACAATTATTCCCTCTCCCAATTGAATATCTGAGTCTTGTAAAACTGTGACAATTAGGACAGTCCCTAACTAGCCAGCCCCAAGATTATAAGCAGAAATTCCAGAGTCAGTGTGACCCACCTGAATATCTCAGTTCGTAGAATCATATACATTTACAGCACTGAAGGAGGCCATTCGACCCATCCTGTCTGTGCCAGCTGAAAAAGAGCTATCCAACCTAATCCCACTTTCCAACTCTTCGTCTATAGCCTTACAGGTTCTAGTGCATAGCCAAGTACTTTTCAAATGTGATGAGGGTTTCTGCCTCAACCACCCTTTCAGGCAGTGAGTCCCAGACACCCACCACCCTCTGGGTGAACAAAGTTCTCCTCCACTCCCCTCTAATCCTTCTACCAATTACTTTACATCTATGGCTCCTGGTTATTGACCTCTCTGCTAGGGGAAATAGGTCCTTCCTATCCACTCTATCTAGGCCCCTCATAATTATATACAGATTAATTAGATCGCCCGTCAGCCTCCTCCATTCCAAAGAAAACAACCCCAGCCTATTCAATCTTTCCTCGTAGCTAAAATTCTCCAGTCCTGGCAATAGCCTCGTAAATCTCCTCTGCACCCTCTCTAGTGCAATCACATCTTTCTTGTAATGTGGTGACCAGAACTGTACGCAGTACTCTAGCTGTGGCCTAACTAGTGGTTTATACAGTTCAAGCATAACCTCCCTGCTCTTATATTCTGTGCCTCAGTGAATAAAGGAAAGGATGCCTTCTGCCTTCTTAACTACCTGTCCTGCTACCTTCAGGGATCTGTGGACATGCACTCCAAGGTCCCTCTGTTCCTATACACTTCTCATTATCCTAACATTTATTGTGTATTCCCTGCCTTGTTAGCCCTCCCCAAATGCATTACCTCATACTTCTCTGGATTGAATTCCATTTTCCACTTTTCTGCTCAACTCACCAGTCCATTGATATCGTCCTGCAGTCTACAGTTTTCTCCCTCACTATCAACCACACGACCAATTTTTGTATCATTTGCAAATTTCTTAATCATGCCCCCAACATTGAAGTCTAAATCATTGATGTATACCACAAAAATCAAGGGACCTAGTACTGAGACCTGCGGAACTCCACTGGAAACAGCTTTCCAGTCATAAAAACATCCGTCGACCATTACCCTTTGCTTCCTGCCACTGAGTCAATTTTGGATCCAACTTGCCACTTTCCCTTGGACCCCATGGGCTTTTACTTTTCTGACCAGTCTGCCATGTGGGACCTTGTCAAAGGCCTTGCTAAAATCCATATAGACTACATCAAACACACTACCCTCATCAACCCTCCTTATTACCTCCTCAAAAAATTCAATCAAGTTAGTCAGACACAACCTTCCCTTAACAAGTCTATGCTGACTGTCCTTGATTAATCTGTGCCTTTCTAAATGGCGATTAATACTGTCCCTCAGAATTTCTTCCAACAATTTTCCCAACACTGAGGTTAGGCTGACTGGCCTGTAATTACTCGGTCTGTCCCTTTTTCATCCGGGCCTAGTGATTTATCTACTTTCAAAGAAGCTAAACCCCTTAATACTTCCTCTCTCACTATCTTTACCTCATCTAATATTTCACACTCCTCATCCTTAATTGCATCTCTTGGAACACTCAGCTTACGGTTGGTAACTCACTCCTGAAAATCCATAATTGCATCCATAAACAAATTGAACCTCTCGATTAGATTCCAGCCTGTAACTCACTCCCGGGTATGCATTATTCTATATATAAACCATCCGAACCCCTTGATTAGATTCCAGTCTGTAACTCACTCCCGGGTATCCATTATTCTATATATAAACCATCCGAACCCCTTGATTAGATTCCAGCCTGTAACTCACTCCCGGGAATCCATTATTCTATATATAAACCACCTGAACCCCTCAATTAAATCCCTTGCTTTTGTTTGGCTTGTAACTCACTCCCATGTATCCAATGTTTAGTTAAATTGTTTAGTCAGCAGTGAGTTGTTGTTTGTTGTATGTTTTATGAATCTGTTTATGCTGTCAAGTCTGTGCAACATACAGTATGACGTACAATGTGACACACAATTTACATGCATGACACTTTGAAATATGATAGATGCATATTGGATACAATGCTTTAATCCTACAGAGGGCACACGGAGTCCAGGGACACTGGGATTATGAATACTGCTTGTCTTTTCTGTATTCAATGTGTTCCAGGCCCAAGTTGATGGTCTGAGAAGTGAAATCAAGACTGAATTTGAAAAGATGCACAAGTTCCTGTCTGAGAAGGAAGAGCTGATGAAAGCAGAGCTGGAGATAAAAGCAGATAAAATATTGAAGGAAATGGAGAACAATTTAAAAAGCACCTTCGATGAAATGTCTTCTCTTGAAGGAGCGATAAGAGATCTAAAAGCGAGGCTGGAGGTACAAGAAGCCCCAAAGCTCCTCAAGGTACAAAATGTCCCTACTCCTTGTACAGGGAATCCAAATGGACAGTAAAATAACTGTCAGTGGGATTGATCTAAAGGGTAAATGGGATCAAACCAGCCCCCTCAGTGAGGTCAGGTCAGTAGAAACACTACAACATTCAGGGGACTGGGGGCTTGGGGGGCAGTGGGTTAATATACTGACCTTTCACCTCTGGGCTTTGGTTTAGCCTCAATCTGATTGGTGGGATAAACATCTACTCTTTCTGCTGAGGGTCCAATGGGAAATGAGGTGAGGAAATCTCAGTGCAGTTCCTCCACACAGTGTAACAGTGGCACTGACTGGCGATTGGACTCCGAGAGGGCTGGGGTGGGAACTGGAGATGCTCGCACGCGTGCAGTTGGGGCTCTTCTCAGAATGGGGTTAAGGTGCATTGTTGAGGCAGAGTAGGTAGAGCTTTTCTCTGCCACTGGCTGTGCTGTTTGCGACCCTGGGAGCGCTTGGTGCTGACGCTGGGGATCAAAACTGGAAAATACACATTTAAATCATCTGCCTTGGTGTTCCATATCAGTGTTAATGGAAACAAAGTCTTGGGCTGGGGGTTGCATGCTGTTTACCCCCCTGGTCTTCCATTCTCCAGCACTAAAAGAAAAGGAAAAGTCCTTTTCTGATTGATTCCTTGGTGTCCAGATTCTGTGTCTCTTTATAATTTCCCCATGAGATGTGTAGCAGCAGCTCTTTAATCTGATCCAGTAACGTTTCTTCTGTTCCTTTCCCCTCAGGATATTGATGCCCTTTTGACCAGGTAAGCAGATTTAAAGAAGCCGTTCTGTGATCTGATCGCTGCTCTCTCTCGAACACGGACTGATCCCCAGCCCTGTTTTTACAGGTGTGAGATTGAGGTTCACAATCCTGGAGCTGTCTCCGCTGAGCTACCTGTGGATATAGTTGGCGGACCATTGAAATACGTCAAGGTGTGGAGGGAAATGAGAGCAGTGATTTCACCAGGTATCATTCTCTGTATATCACCTTCTCCCTACTGTTATACATGTGACTAATGATGTTTAATACATTGGATGACACCAGGTGTCGTTCTCTGTATATTATTGGGTACCTTTCTCCCACCAAGTTAAACAACTTGTATTTAATGATAGTCAGTGTATGGAGGGATCTGCTACTGAGGGACATCACCTGACCTCGGCACTCTTCTGATCGGCTTACCAGGCCACTGGTGGGGCCCACCTGCACCTTTATGGAGGTTGATACACTTCCCTCACTCGGTGTACCAGCCGCCATGACTACATCATGTCCCCTTCCATGGCCAAGGACTGGGAACTCCCATCTGAGGGAGACCTCACCTTAGGCCCTTCCTCAGGTCCATCATTTGCCTTGTAAGGGCAGGTCAAAGTTCAACATCTCAACACACAGACACATTTTCTGAGGGAGTTCCACTGGTCGCCTGCTCCCAAGGAGACTAGGGGAACCCCCAAGGACGTTTAAGGCACTAGTCAATACAAGCAGCCATTTTATTAAGCCAACTGAAGTCATCCTCTGCTATTTGGAGCTGAATTTTCCCCGAGTATCACTCCTTTCATGTGTGAGTGGAGTTGCGGGTGGAATATTTAGGTGTCAGCCATGACATCTCGTCTCTGAGTTAGAATGTTGTGGGTTGAAGTCCAAACCCAGACTCCTGAGTGCAAAAATCCAGGCTGACACTCCAGTTAAGAACTGAGGGAGTGCTGCACTGTCTGAGATGCCGTCCTTCGGATGAGACTTTACACCTTCTCAGGTGGAGGTTAATGATCCCATGGCACTAGTTCGAAGAAGAGCAAGGAGCTCTCCCTGTTGTCCTGGGGGAGATCTCGGAGGGTTGTAGGGCTGGAGGAGATTACAGAGATAGGGAGGGGAGAAGCCTTGGAGGGATTTGAATATAAGGATGAGAATTTTAAATTTGAGGCAATGCTGGACCGGGAGCCAATGTAGGTCAACGAGCACAAGAGGTGATGGGTGAACGGGACTTGGTGTGATTTAGGAAACGGGCAGCAGGGTTTTGGATGAGCTCAAGTTTCGCTCCTTGATTCCACACATAGAATAAATGACCATGTTTCCAGGCTCCCCATTGGCTGCTGTGTAGACGGAAATAGAACTGTCGCCTCTTCAATCCCATTCAGCCATTAGAAAGGTCATCACCACTGCCCCAAAAGTGCCAGAATACAGCAGGCTGGGCTCGGGGAGGGAGACGGAGATCCTACAGCTTCTGGTCAATGAGGCCTTGTCCTCGAGCGAGATCTTTATTTTAAATAGATTGATGAAAACCTGCGCTGTGTAAATAGGGCTGAGGGAAAGATCAGGGTTCAAAGGTGAGAAATCTCTTCAGATGCCCTGTCCCTGGGGCTCCACAGTTCCTGGGCTGAGGAAAGTGGTGATGGCCCATCACTGTCTGTACACCTCTCGTGATCCAGTCCTGGTTTTCTGATAGTAACAGCTTCCCATTCATGTTTTGTTTCAGTCCCAGCATCTCTCACCCTGGACCCAGAATCGGCGAATAGTGAACTCACCTTGTCCCAGGATCTGACTAGTGTGAGGTTCGGGAATAAGAAGCAAGACCTTCCTGATCAGCCGGAAAGATTTGATAAACGCTTGTATGTTTTGAGCTCAATGAGTTTCACATCAGGGAGACACTACTGGGAGGTGGGTCTTGGAAACAAGACTCGCTGGGTTGTGGGTGTCTGTAGAGAGTCTGTTAACAGGAAGGAAGACATCACACGTTCACCTGAGAATGGATATTGGGTCATCGGCCGGCTTTCTGAGTACAGATTGGTGAAAATACCAGACGTTATCTCCCATCTGAAAGTGAAACCCCGGAAGCTGGGAGTTTACCTGGACTATGAGGGAGGACAGGTGTCATTTTATGATGCTGAAGACATGTCTCACCTGTACACTTTCACTGACACTTTCACTGAGAAACTCTATCCCATCTTTAGTCCATGTAATAATAAGACTGGCACAAACTCTGAACCGCTCACACTGCTCACTCGTTAACACCGTGGGGCATGTTTTCTGAGGTCACGGCCGTGGTGAGCAGTCTTACCCACTGCCCGTGCAGCCCACGTTGCCCTGATGCTCGGCCGTGTACTGCCGGCGGGTTTTTGCTGTTAGAGTGTACACTAAGTTAGCTCAGTGCCTCTACCTCTGTCCCTATCTCAATCTACTCTGACCCAGACACATTGTGCTGGAATATAATGAAGTAGAATGGTCTCCTGAATTGTGATAACTGTGTCCAGCTTCATAACAATTATTCGTGAATCCGTTTATATTTTCACCCTTTAATAAAGGTTTGACTTGTAGACTGGACTGACACCGGGTGTGATGATTGTTGAGTCAGGGAAGTAGTAGAAAGAATTAGGAACAGGAGGAGGCCATTCAGCCCCTTGAGCCTGTTCTACCATTCAATTACATCATGGCTGATCTGTATCTTAACTCCATCTGCCCACCTTGGTTCTGCAACCCTTAATACACTTAACTAAGAAAAATTCATCAATCTCAGTTTCGAAATTTCCAATTGACCTCCAGACTCAACAGCTTTTTGAGGGCGAGAGTTCCAGATTGACACTACTCTTTGTGTGACGAAGTGTTTCCTGACATCACCCCTGAACGGTCTATCTCTAATTTGAAGGTCATGACCCTTGTTCTGGACTCCCCCACCAGAGGAGATAGTTTCACTCTATCTACCCCATCAAATCCTTTGATCATCTTAAACACCACAATTGGGCAGATTCTTCAATCAGCGGAGAGCAGAGGGACGATGGCTTGGGCCCAATACCAGAGGGAAGGGGCACCTGTTCATGGCCCACCTGACCTCGATGACCTTCCCTTGATACTTTCTTCCTTTATCTCCCTGTTTGTGCTCTTCACAGTGAGGATCGTCAGTGCAGTGGAATGGGGTTTACTTTCTGCTCCAATCCCCGGGTCAAGCTCTCCCAGGTTTAATGTCCCATCAGCCTGGAGGCTGTTAAGTGACGGGGGAATGAACACTTTCCCACTGGGGGCAACCAGCATCAGCACCAAGCACTCCCAGGTGCTGCTTGATGTGGTCCTACACACAGTCCCAGTGCAAATACACCGAGAGGCCTGTCGCTGGTGGGCAGATGTGCCCGCCTGCTACAGAGTGAGCGAGGGTGAAGGGGAAGAAATAAGAATCCTCATTGGGCTGTCAGCAAGCACTCCCTGACCCACACTCTATTGACTCGAGGGGACGGTGCCTGAGGGGAGAGAACCGTTCACAATGTCAGCTGGTCTGGAGGCCAGGATGGGAAGTTTGGTGGTCAGCAGTCTAGAGGGATAGAAGTCAAAGGGAGCATGAGGTGAGTCACGGAGGAGCTTGGAGAGGGCATGAGGAGAGAAACTAGCGAAAGACACGAGTCCAGGGCTAGGGCAGCGGGGAATTCTGCAGTGAGGTTTGGCTTGGTCGGCAAGAGATTGGGAGGAAGCAGCAGAGGCCGTGGAACTGATGGTCTCAATCTTCATTACAAAGAAGTTCATGAGCTTTCCACGTTTGTTGTTGGAGGCGAGGGTGCAGGGGAGAGGGGTTTAAAGAGATGATTGGTAGTGGAGTTAAGCAGACGGGGGTTTTCTTTACTGCATTTAATGATCCTGGAGTAGTGGGACGTTTGGGCAGAAGAGACTCACGACAGCACTTGATGTCGTCCAGCCAGATGTGGCGATGGATGGCTAAGCCGGATGTGCACCAGATACGCTCAACTCAGCATCTCTTGAACTTGAGGGCATGAGAAATTAGGCCATACCTGAGGAATCAACTGGGATGTGAGAGAGTAAAGGCTGTGCTGGAGATAAGGCTAATGAGATGAAGATTAAATCACCGAGGATGAGGAGTTGCTCGGTGTAGATGCTGAGAGAGGAAAGGAGGAAGGATATCTCAGTGAGAAACTCAGGGTGAGGCTTCTGGGAGGAGCGGTAGAGAATGAGGATTTAAAGAAGAGGTGAGAGGGGTGGAACATGATGAGGTGCTCGAAGGAAGAATAGAGGCAAAAAACAAGTTGTGATTTGATGCCAAGGTCCACACCACCGTGGTGGTTTATGTGGGGCAGGTGGTGGAAAGTACAGCCAGGTGGCCAGACTTCAGTAAGGGGCAAGGTGTCACCACCCAAGTCCAAGAGGGCAGTGGTGGGTGGATGAACGGGATGGAAAGCAAGTTGGTGAGGTTAACCCCCAGCAGGCATGGTGCATGGCATGATCGGCATGAGAGGAGCACGGGGCAGGTTGGGCCGCTGTTCATTATCCAAGGGGCTTATCAGAGGGGCATTCAAGCCTGGGACAGTGGCAGGAGAGCAGAAAGGCCGAGGATTAGTGATGCATTTAGGTCGGCATGGAGTGGTGGGTGGAATACCAAGAGGAGAGAAATGAAAGGAATCACTTAGGAAAATATCAACAGCTGTGATGGGAGGATAACACGGGTTCTCTGGATGGGTGAGGTGAAATGGGATGAATGGCCTTCCTCATGATTTAATGATGAAGATGGGGAAAGTGCAAACTCCACCACTAGCACTAAATGATTCAGTCAAGCGTCCAAACATTTGGGGACATCGCAGGCTGTAGCGCACCTCAAGTGCAATGGCTAGCCTGGTCCTGGAGAGACACCTTCTTGATCATTGTCTTCTGTAGAGTGTTTGGGGAAGACAGAAAGAAGCTGAGCCGATTACATAGGATTACACAGGATATACGGCACAGAAACAGGACATTCGGCCCAACCAGTCCATGCCGGCGTTTATGCTCCACTCGAGTCTCCTCCCGTCTTTCCTCATCTAAATCTATCAGCATAACCCTCTATTCCCTTCTCCCTCATATGTTTGTCCAGCCTCCCTTTAAATGCATCATCTATACTATTCGCTTCACCCACTCCCTGTGGTAGTGAGTTCCACTTCTTTGGGTAAAGAAGTTTCTTCTGAATTCTGTATTGGATTTCTTGGTGACTACTTATATCGATGGCCTCCAGTTATTCTCTTCCCCACAAGTGGAAACATTCTCTCTGTATCCACTCTATCAAAACCTTTTATAATTTTAAAGACCTCTTAGGTCACCCCTCAGCCTTTTTTTTTCAAGAGAAAAGAGATCCAGCCTGTTCATCCTTTCCTAATATGTATATCCTCGCATTTCTGGTATCATTCTTGTAAATCTTCCCTGCACCCTCTCCAGTGCCTCTATATCCTTTTTATAATATGGCGACCAGAACTGTACGCAGTATTCCAAGTGTGGTCTAACCAAGGTTCGATACAGGTTTAGCATAACTTCCCTACTTTTAAATTCTATCCCTCTAGAAATAAACCCTAGTGCTTGGTTTGCTTTTTTATGGCCTTGCTAACCTGTGTCGCAACTTTTAGTGATTTGTGTATTTGTACTCCGAGATCCCTTTGTTCCTCGACCCCACCGAGACTCGCACCCTTCAAGTGATACGTGACCTCCCTATTCTTCCTACCAAAATGTAATACCTCACATTTATCTATGTTGAACTTAATTTGCCAATTATATGTCCCATTCTGCATGTTTATTAATGTCCTCCTGTAACTTGTTGCAGTCCTCCTCAGTATTGACTAACCCCCCCAATTTGGTGTCATCTGCAAATTTAGAAATTGTGGGCTAGATTTTCAGTTGCTTGCGCCAGCAGTTAGCGCCTTAAGAGAAGTGATTTTCGGGCGCTATGCGTGTAGCGCCTGGGCGCAGCGCAGTTTGCGCCCCGCCCCAAATTAAGTTGCCCGTTAGCGCCGGCGCAAAGTTTAGCGGCCGCCCGGATGCGCGCGCAGAAAATGACGTCACAACCTCGTGCAACGCCCTTTGGCCGCCCCGAATCCAAACTTCAGTCGGACCGCCCCATTGTGCGCCTGGCATCCAGAGCGTTTGTAAAATGGAACGCAACACACCCTGGGGAGCGCAAATTAAAGGGCACTCGTACAAAAGGCACTCTGCATGTGTTGTGTGGAAGTAAGCTGTGTGTTGTTCTGAACGGACTATTTATGTTTCCGGGCACCAATTCCTCCTCCTCCTCCTCCTCCTCCTCCTCCTCCCCCTCCCCCTCCCCCTCCCCCTCCTCCTCCTCCTCCTCGTTTCTCCCCAGACTTTGCATTTGAAAAAAATACATGCACCCTTCCCCTTTAAGAGCTCACTGGCACCAGAGTGTCTGCCGTGCGCTGCGCCCGAGCTCGGGTGTTGCGCTCTCCACCGCCGGCTTAGCGCCTAAAGATACTAGTGGAACGCCTCTTTTAGCGCTCCACCAACCTCTTAGGGCGAAACCACTGAATTTCCGGCAACGGGGCGCTACTTTGGGGCGGGCGATAACTTCGGGCGGGCGCTAAGCTTAGCGCCCCAAAACTGTCTATACTGAAAATCTAGCCCTGTGTTTTTGATTCCAAAGTCTAAATCATTAATGTAAATTGTGAACAGCAGTGGTCCCAGCACTGATCCTTGTGGAACACCACTACCCACCTTCTGCCACTGTGAATAGCTACCCTTTACTCCTACTCTCTGCTTTCTGTCTTGAAGTCAGCGAGCTATCCACCCTGCTACTTGTCCCCTGACTCTGCATTCTCTGACCTTGTTCATCAGTCTATTATGGGGCACCTTATCGAAGGCCTTTTGAAAATCTAGATAAATTATATCTACTGCATTACCATTGTCTACTCTCTCTTTTACCTCTTCAAAAAATTCAACAAGGTTGGTCAAGCAAGACTTTCCCTTTTGAAATCCATGCTGACCAATCATTATTATATTTTTGGTTTCTAGATGTTCTGCTATTTTCTCCTTTAGTAGGGATTCCATTATTTTTCCTACCACCAATGTTAAGCTGACTGGTCTATAATTCCCTGGACATGTTCTCTCCCCCTTCTTAAATATAGGTATTACATTAGCTATCCACCAGTCCTCTGGCACTGCACTTTTTTCTAATGAATTATTAAATATGTGTAGTAATGCCTCTGCTATCTCTTACCTAGATTCTTTTAAAATGCGTGGATTCCAGGGGTTTTATCCTCTTTGAGTTTGATTAATTTATTTAATAATCCCCATTTATTTTAAATGCACTTATCTCATTACTAATCTCATCATCCAATGTCATGTCCAACTGTTCTATCTCCCTGGTAAATACTGAAGCAAAAGGGAGTGCTCTTTAAAGCACAGTATGGCTGTGGGAGCATGACTTCACTGTGGAAAAGACAATGGTGGAATCAGGAACACAATTCATTAAAACTAACAAAACAATAACACACTTTCCAGGCAGGAGGTGAACAGTATTTTAAGGATGTGATTGTGCAGCTGATGCCCCAGTTCCTAAACGTGATCAAGTGACCTGACCGAGCCCATCCCTTGAGTACTCTCTGGTAATATAAGTTCAGCCCAGGTAGGGGGCGCTCTCTGTCGGTGTCAGGGTCGCAGGTCTCTGACTGGGACAGAGGACTCCCATCAGGACAGTTTGTGTGAAGAACTCTTGATGTCGTTAAAGCCATACTCTGAAACTGTTACCATCACCCCCTTTGATACAGATTATGTCAGACACTGCAAGACCAATGTTTTTGACTTGGCTTCATCCAGGACAAAGCACTCCGCTTGAGCGGCACCCCATCCATTAGCTTAAACATCCACTCTCTCCACCACTGGCGCACCGTGGCGCAGTGTGTACTATCTACAGGATGCTCTACAGCAACTCCCCAAGGCTTCTTCGACAGCACCTCCGAAACCTACGACCTCTGCCACCTAGAAGGACAATGGTAGCAGCTGCATAGGAACACTACAACAACTTGTACTTATATAGCGCCTTTAATGTTGTAAAACATCCCATGGTGTTTCACAGGAGTGTTATAAAACAAAATTTGACACCACGCTACATAATGAGAAATTAGGGCAGATGACCAAAAGCTCGGTGAAAGAGGTAGGTTTTAAGGAGCATCTTAAAGGAGCAAAGAGAGGTAAGAGAGTCGAAGAGGTTTAGGGAGGGAATTCCAGAGGTTAGGACTAGGCAGCTGAAGGCACGGCCACCAGTGGTGGAGCGATTAAAATCAGCAATGCTCAAGAGGCCAGAATTAGAGGAGTGCAGATATCTCAGGGGATTGTGGAACTGAAGGAGATTACAGAGATAGGGAGGGCTGAGGCCATGGAGGGATTTTAAACAAGGATGAGAATTTTAAAATCGAGGCTGTGCTTAAACAGGAGCCTATGTAGCTCAGCGAGCACAGGGGTGAGGGGTGAATGGTACTTGGTGCGAGTTAGGACACGGGTAGCTGAGTTTTGAATGGCCTCAAGTTTACGTAGGGTAGAACATGGGAGGCCAGCCAGTAGTGCGTTGGAATAGTCGAGTCTAGAGGTAACAAAGGCATGCAAGAGGGTTTCAGCAGATGAGCTGAGGCGGGGCGGAGATGGGTGATGTTACGTTGGTGCAAATAGGCGGTCCTAGTCATGGCGCTGATGTGTGGTCGGAAGCTCATTTCAGGATTAAATATAACATCAAGGTTGCAAACAGACTGGATCAGCCTCAGATAGATGCTAGGGAGAGGGATGGAGTCATTGGCTAGGGAACGGAGATTGTGGCGGGGACTGAAGACATTGGCTTTGGTCGTCTCAATATTTACTTGGAGGAAATTTCTGCCCATCCAGTACTGGATGTTGGACAAGTGGACGGGTCGAGAGAAGTGGTAGTGAGGTAGAGCTGGGTGTCATCAGCGTACATGTGGAAACTTATGCTGTGTTTTCTGATGATGTCGCCGAGGGCAAGCATGTAGATGAGAAATAGGAGGGGCCAAGGATAGATCCTTGGGGGATACCAGAGGTAATGTTGCAGGAGTGGGAAGAGAAGCCATTGCAGGTGATTCTCTGGCTATGGAACCAGGCGAGAGCAGTCCCACCCAACTGGACAATGGTGGAGAGGTGTTGGAGGAGGATGGAGAGGTTAACTGTGTCAAAGACTGTAGACAGGTCGAGAAGGGTGAGGGAGGAATACTTTACGTTTGTCACAGTCACATAGGGTGACCTTGATAAGAGCCGTTTCAGTGTTGTGGCAGGGGCGGAAACCCGATTGGAAGGATTCAAACATTCAGTTTCAGGAAAGATGCACACGGATTTGGGAGGTTGGAGATGGGGCGGTAGTGTGCAAGGACCGAGGGGTCAAGAGTTGTTTTTTTAAGTAGAGGGGTGATGACGGCAGATTTGAAGCAGAGGGCAAAAGTACCTGAGGAGAGAGAACCGTTAACAATATCAGCCAACATGGGAGCCACAAAAGAAAGTTGGGTGGTCAGCAGTTTAGTGGGAATAAGGTCGAGGAGCAGGATGTGGGTTTCATGGACAAGATGAGCACTATCACCTCCCAGTTCCCCTCCAGACACACACCGTCCCGATTTAGACATATATCGTTGTTCCTTTGTCGTCGCTGAGTCAAAATCCTGGAACTCCCTCCCTAACAGCATTGTGGGAGCACCTTCAACGCATGGACTGCAATGGTTCGAGACGGCTGCTCACTACCTTCGGAAAAGCAGCTCGGGATGGACAATACATCATAGAATCATAGGGCTAGAAATTCATCTACTTACTGCCACTCCATAGCGCCATGAAATGGCGATAAAATGGCGGCCGCTGTTGTTTTGCCAGCTGGCGGCGGCTCCCACGGCAGCTGCCATATTCATGTCCCCCTTTGCACTGCCAGTAATTGGTAGTGTCCTGAAAGAAAATATGGCAATGTGGTGATGTCAATCAACGTGCAACGCCAACTTAACATTACCAACGCGAACTTTGAACCTAGCGCTGAATTCAGCGCTGGGCCCTAAGCATGCCAGATAAACCTGGCGTGCAAGCAGGCTGACAGTGCAAGTGGCGATGTCAGCACCTCTTATGTCGGCACCTCTTAAAGGGAACACATCATTACGTAAGTTTGAATGTAAGGTTTTGGACTTTTAAATTTTTTTTTATTGAAGTGGTTTGCTGCAATAGAAGTGAAAAGTTTTTTTTAAGTGTGTAGGGAGTGCTGCTGGATGCTTGCAAGGGTTCAGAGGGTAAATGAAGGCTTTTAAGAAGACAAAACATGCTGCGAATGCTCAGCAGGTCTCTCAACATCCGTGGAGTGAAAAACAGATTTCACGCCTCAAGTCGAGATGCTGTCTGACCAGCTGAGTATTTCCAGCATTTTATGCTGTCGTTTCACATTTCCAGCATTCGCTTGCAGAGAGAAGAGGAAGTCACAGAAGAAGAGGAAGCATCAGAGGAGAAAGCCGCAGAGGAGGAATCAGAGAGGAGGAATCAGATGGAAGGATGCATCCCAGACAGCCCCTTTATGGCCGATTTATCCAGGATGGAATCATCCACCAACGGTCCCAGTGACCGCAACCCCAATTCCCCTTTCAACATTAGTCCCACACCTTAGCTTCCATCTGTTACAGACCATCACAATGTCCTCTTGGCCACAATGCTGAAATAAAAGCCACCGCAAAGCAAACTTTCCAATCCACCTATATACATCTATCCATCCAATGTGACATCAAGAAATCAACTCATCACACGTATGCATTCTCTTAGTGACTGTCTTGTGTGTGCCTTTGCCTATCCTACTGATGTCACATAGTGCTACCCCAGTGGCGCATGCATGGCTGGTGGAAGGCTGCTGACTTTCAGTGGGAGACACTGCAAATGGCTGTGCTGGTTGGCCTTGAGGAGCTGGTGGTTTGGAGTGTCAAATCAATTTTCTTCTGTTCTTGTACTTTTTTACACTCCTCACCCTCTTGTTGTTCACCCACTGGCTGGGCCGGCTGCATTTCTTGGGTGTGTGAAATGAGGAAGGCACAAGGGTGGATTTGTGGTAATGGGAGGGCAGGAAAGCAAGAGGTGCATGTCAGAAGGAAGATAACGTGTGAGGATACCAGCATCTTGTATCCTTTCAGCCCCACCACTGACCAAGGACTCAGCCATGCCCCTGCCATGAATGGCCTGCACCGACTCCTCCAAGGGAGTGAGGTGAGTCTAGGAATGGGAGATATGCCTCCTGATTGGTGCAGATTGTTGGTAGGTGAGTGATTGGGGGTTGTGCATTGAGCAGAGTGTGATGCTGGTGGTGAAGTTGGTAGCAGACGGCTTTTAAAGGTGCATTCACTGATATTGACCAGTAGTCTGAGGTCATGAAGCTTCTTTGGGCACTGGAGCCAAATGGTGGGGGCAACACTGCTGGCGGTGACGGCCTCGGTGATGTACTCCCATGTCCTTCATTCTGGAGGGCTTCCTGTCACTTGTGGGTAGAGGGTCTGTCTTGCACTGTTGCACCCCTTCACAAAGCTGGAGTGCTGTGTGCAAGACACTGGGTGCCTGTTCCCTGGCTTGCTGAGCCATTTGTGTTAGGGCTGAGGCAGTTTACCCATTTGCTGAGGTTAGGAAGGTAATTCAGCTTTAAGAGCTGAATATTCATATTTGGGACTTCTTTTTAATGTTAAATATTTTTTTTAAAGCATAAAATGCTGAAAACTGAATTGTTTCACTTCATTTTAATTTGTATTGCTTCAGTGTGCATGGCCCCATTAATTCTCAGACCTCTTCATTACCCACAATTCCTTACAAGCTCCACAGCCTCGATTCCAGAGGCTGTGGGAAGCTCGAACGCTGCACCTGCACACAAACTTCATCTCGGATCCCTCCAGCAATGCCACCAGGACGGCTTTGCACGGAAGGTAAGCGCTGCGCCACCAATCTCAATGCCCCCCCAGACCAATTTTGCTCCGTTAGCGTTGCGGCCAGTTTCAGCAGTTAACTTTGTTTGCTGCTGAACACAAATTTCTCCCCCATAGAATCTTACATTAAAGAAGGCCATTTGGCCCATCGTGCCTGTGCCGGCTTTTTGAAACAGCTGTCCAATTACTCACACACCCCTGCCCTATCCCCATAGCCCTGCATTTTTCTCCCTTTCAAGTACTTATCCAATTTCCTTTTGAAAGTTACTATTGAATCTCCTTACACCATCCTTTCAGGCAGTGCATTCCAGATCATAACTCGCTGCGTAAAAAAATTCTCCTAATCTCACCTCTGGCTCTTTTGGCAATTACCTTCAAATTATGTTCTCTGGTTTCCGACCGTCCTATCAGTGGAAACAGTGGGGGAGAAATTCGGTTGTTAGCACCACCGATTAACGCCTAAAGAGGCCGAGAAGTGGGGCGCTAGCCAATTTCCGGAAATTCAGTGGCGCCCCCCCTCCGTAGTGCCTGGCACTAATAGTGACAGCTTACCTGGGCCTTACCAAGTCGCTCTCGGGCTGGAGGAGCGTTATTTAAAGGGGACTGGTGTGGTTTAAAAGCGGCAGCCATTTTTGGAGCACAACTTCCTCGAGAGCTACAAAGAGTTGCTGAGCTGCACACTGAGAGCCATTTGACCACTAAGCCAGCACAAGCAGGCGATCTTCAGCCTTCTGACCATTACCTTGCTGTTGGTGAGCCTTGACAACGGGGAACCTTCCTGTGGGCACTTATTATGGGGGCTGCATTGGAGGGGAATGTCCTGCTGCTGAATCATCTGGAAGGGCACTGAGACGCTGGGAGAGGGGGGGCAGGCATGGCCAGATGGAGGAGGGCCAACAGACATCGCCACAGCAGACCTTACGCTGGCAGGGTTTTCCGACAGCAGCTTCCCTACATGAACATGCCGGAGGAGCAGTGTGTCAGAAGGCTGCGATTTAGAAAGGAGGTGGTGTCTGAGCTGTGCCAGCTGCTTCAGCCAGATCTGCAGCCTCAGATAAGGTGCAGGACATCTCTGTCGGTGGCTGAGAAGATGCCTGCTGGCCTGAACTTCTACACGAGCGGCTCTTCTCAGGCTGCGCGTCAGAGGCTGATCAGAAGTAGCTTCTCGGCCCCTCTCACGGAATGCTTGCTGCCATTCCAAGAACAGGAATGGAACCGGTCTGATACCCCCAAGCCTGTGAAGGGCAAGATGCATGTAAATAGCAGGCATGGCCATTGTAAATGAAGAAAGTGTTTCATTACACAAAATGTGGTTCCTTCAAACATGAGAAAGCTATGGCAACAGAAAGCAAAACGAATACACTGACACATAACTGCCTCTCACACCCGGGAGACTGTCCAAAACATAAATCACAATACGACCATCTTCCTTGGCCTTGAATCCACTGCGCCAACCAAAGCATCCAATGCCCCATCAGTGAGGCATTCCGCCCTCTGCCTCACCCTTTCCATGTCTTGCTAGGCTGGTGCGCCACAGGTAGGCTCCCACCGATTTGAAGGCCTACAAGGCAGTGAGTGTGTCTGGTGATGCCAATTGACCTGCCCCTTTAAGAGCTGGCCGGTGCCAGTGTGTCTCAGGGAAAGTGATTATTGACAGCACCTGCGCTGCGCCCCACCGCCACGAAATTGGGTTGCGCCGCCGGGTTAGCGCCTTAGGAGTCCCATGCAGCGCCTGATTTAGTGCCGCAATCACCTTTAGGGGCGCTGCAACCCAATATCGCGCTAGGTGGCGCTAAATTGCGCCTGGCGCTAAACTTTGCGCATCGCCAGGACTAGCGCCCCAAACGCGGCTATACCGAATTTCTAGGCCAGTGTCTCAAAATTTACTCTATCAAAACGCTTCATGATTTAGAACGCCTCTAATTAATCTCCCCTTAACATTCTCTGCTCTGAGGAGAACAATCCCATCTTCTCCAGTCTCTCCACGTAACTGAAGTTCCTCATCCCTGCTCCCATTCCAGTAATTCTCCTCTCCAGGGCCTTGACACCCTTCCTGAAGTGTGGTGCCCAGAATTCAACACAATTATCCAGCTGAGGCCGAACCGGATTTTGCCCCCAAACTTTCAGAAGTCGGCGTTGATGTGGGCCGTGCACTGAATAGGGACCAGAGAGCTTGGTTATTGAACTTATATCAACGGTCCAGGAGTTTGAACCCAAATGTTGATTATGTAGGATCAGAGTCCTCAGAAAGCTGCTCCCCACAATTCTAACCCATGTGGGATGACTTTAAAGGACTCAGTTTCACAAGCTCTCTGCACTCACCCTCGATTTGCTGGTATGTTTGTCGAAGAAAGATTTGTCAAGCTGGATTCCAAGATATCACTGCACCAAAGTAAATGGCCTGTCCTTCCAAACCTTGACTTGGTTATTTCCACGTGCTAAGTTAACAGGCTTCAAACAACGACACAAGTCGTGGGTGTATGTCACTAGGATACATTTGTGGTAATTCACAGACATGCCAAAAGCAAATGGCAGCACTGGCTGACAGCTACAGTACTGAGCCAGCCTGAGGTTGATCAGATTGAGATACTCAAGTAGGTGCCAGCCTTGACAACATCCTAAGAATTAAAACACCAGATAAATGCCAACAATAAACTGTCATTTGATATAATTATAAAATGCACACTATATACAAATAAATATAAATATTATTTAACCAGTTTGTTTTAAATGGATTTGCTGTGGGTGTCAACATCCATGTTTAGTCTGAGTTTGTTTCTGGTCAAGTGAAGTGAAAGCCAGGAAGTGCAGCACTGACCAAGAATTGACAGTGAAAGCACTGGACAGGGAAGGAGACTGTGAGCAGCGAGATGGCGTCTGCAGATCTAACACATGAACTGACCTGTCCCATCTGCCTAGACATGTTCACCGACCCGGTGTCCCTGGAATGTGGGCATCACTTCTGCAGATCCTGCATCTCTCGGAGTTGGGAGAAAGTCGCGGGAGATGTCTCCTGCCCCCAGTGTCGGCAGGTCTCCGCCCAGAGGAACACCAGGCCCGCTCGGACCCTGGGCAACATCGCCGAGCAGCTCAGACTGCTGAAGGCGACACAGCGGGAGGAGGAGTTTTACTGCGAGGATCACGAGGAGCAGCTGAAACTGTTCTGTGAGTGTGGTGTATGTAACTTGTTCCACCTTAAGAGAACTTAAACCTGTTCCACCTTAAGAGATGTACTACTTTCTCTGGCTGCTGTATATGGTAATACCGGTGGTGACCACACCGGTATATAAGTGCTGTGTAGTAATTTGCTGGGTAGTTCAGCCCTGACCTTCGACTAGTAAAGACCTGTTAAAGTTATTCTTGTGGTCTGTGTGCAGTGATTCATATTAACCATAACTGGAACACACAGACTTAACAGTGAGGAGGAGCAGAAAGTGATCTGTGTGGACTGCTGGAGCTCAGAGCATCAAACTCACAAAGATCAACATATAAAGGAGGCCACCCAGAAATACCAGGTACTGGGTCACTGAACTCTCTGCATGTCCGGCACTGATTTAATTTGAAATACAATCTGTATCTGTATCACCTTTAAACATACCTGACCCTCCGGTAACGACTGCTGGATATTGAATTTAATTTTATACACATACAACAGGAAGATCCTTCACCCTAAATTCAGCACAGATTACCAACATGTAACTCACAATTATTATCATTCATTGACAGTACTGTAGTTTTATATGTGAACTTTTAGTTATCGTAGAACAGTCAGACTTTAGGAGCCCGTGTCCTTCATTCACTCTTTGTGCTAATAATCTGAGTCTGTCTTCTTCTTCTTAGGCAGTCCCTCGGAACCGAGGAGGACTTGCTTCCACACTAAAAATGAGTTCTCAGGTGACTGATGATTCCAATGCAGGACCTACAGTCTCTGTCACAGGTGGGGCAGATGGTGGTTGAAGGGGCGGGCGTGTGGGTGGGGTGCTTCGGTTGACATTCGCTCCTTTCGCTGTTTGCGCTTGGCTTCTGCTTGCTCCCGGCAAAGAGATTCGAGGTGTTCTGCGCCTTCACAGATGCTTCTCCTCCACTCTGGGTGAAAAAAGTTCTCCTCAACTCCCCTCTAATCCTTCTACTAATTACTTTAAATCTAGGGCCCCTGGTTATTGACCTCTCTGCTAGGGGAAATAGGTCCTTCCTATCCACTCTATCTAGGCCCCTCATAATTTTATACACCTCAATTTGGTCTTCCCTCAGCCTCCTCTGTCCCAAAGAAAACAACCCCAGCCTATCCAATCTTTCCTCATAGCTAAAATTCTCCAGTCCTGGTAACATCCTCGTAAATCTCCTCTGCACCCTCTCTAGTGCAATCACATCTTTCCTGTAATGTGGTGACCAGAACTGCACGCAGTACTCTAGCTGTGGTCTAACTAGTGTTTTATACAGTTCAGGAATAACCTCCCAGCTCTTGTATTCTATGCCTCGGCTAATAAAGGAAAGTATCCCTTATGCCTTCTTAACCATCTTATCTACCTGTCCTGCTACCTTCAGGGATCTGTGGACATGCCCTCCAAGGTCCCTCTGATCCTCTACACTTCTCATTATCCTACCATTTATTGTGTATTCCCTTGCCTTGTTAGCCCTCCCCAAATGCATTACCTCACACTTCTCCGGATTGAATTCCATTTTCCACTTTTCTGCCCACCTGACCAGTCCATTGATATCTTTCTGCAGTCTAAAGTTTTCTCCCTCACTATCAACCACACGACCAATTTTCAGATTTGCAAACTTGTTAATCATGCCCCCTACATTGAAGTCTAAATCATTGATGTATACCACAAAAATCAAGGGACCTAGTACTGAGACCTGCGGAACCCCACTGGAAAAAGCTTTCCAGTCACAAAAGCATCCGTCGACCATTACCCTTTGCTTCTTGCCACTGAGTCGATTTTGGATCCAACTTGCCACTTTCCCTTGGATCCCATGGGCTTTTACTTTTCTGACCAGTCTGTCATGTGGGACCTTGTCAAAGGCATTGTTAAAATCCATGTAGACTACATCAAATGTGCTACCCTCATCAACCCTCCTAATTACTTCCTCAAAAAATTCAATCAAGTTAGTCAGACACAAACTTCCCTAAACAAGTCTATGCTGACTCTCCTTGATTAATCTGTGCCTTTCTAAATGGCGATTAATACTGTCCCTCAGAATTTCTTCCAACAATTTTCCCAGCACCAAGGTTAGGCTGACTGACCTGTAATTACTTGGTCTGTCTTGTTCTCCATTTTTCATCCGGGCCTTGTGATTTATCTACTTTCAAAGAAGCTAAACCTCGTAATACTTTCTCTCTCACTATGTTTATCTCATCTAATATTTCACACTCCTCCTTAACTGCATCTCTTGGAGCACTCAGATTCCGGTTGGTAACTCACTCCTGAAAACCCATAACTGCATACATAAACAAACCGAAACCCTCAATTAGATTTCACACTGCAACTCACTCCCAGGTATCCATTATTATTATTCTATATATAAATCATCAGAACCCCTCGATTAGATTCCAGCCTGTAACTAACTCCCAGATATCCATTATTCTTGATACAAACCATCTGAATCCCTGAATTAGGTTCAAGCATGTAACTCACTCCCGGGTATCCATTATTCTATATATAAACCATTCAAACCCCTCGATTAGATTCCAGCCTGTAACTCACTCCCAGGTATCCATTATTTTATAAATAAACCACCTGAACCCCTCAATTGAGTCCCTTAATTATGTTTGGCTTGTAACTCACTCCCATGTATACAATATTTAGTTACATTGTTTAGTCAGCAGTGAGTTGTTAGTTGTTGCATGTTTTATGAATCTATTTATGCTGTCAAGATTTCAGCCTGCAACTCACTCCCTGGTATCCATAATTCTACATATAATCTAAACCGCTCGATTAGATTCCAGCCTGTAACTCACTCGCGGGTATCCATTATTCTAACTATAAACCATCTGAACCTCTTGATTTGATTCCAGCCTGTAACTCACTCATATTTAGTTATATTAATCTGTTGACAGTGACTTGTTGTGAATTATTGTTTTGTTATGTATATAGTTAGGCAATCCAAGAAGTCTGACATACAGTGTGACAAAGAATATGACAAACCCTTTTTGCATGTGTGATGAATACAAGAATTTAAGGGCTAGAAATTCGGCTGTTAGCGCCACCGATTAACGCCTAAAGAGGCCGAGAAGTGGGGCGCTAGCCAATTTCCGGTCGGGCGCAGGGCGCCTAGCGCCTCGCCCCATATTGAGCATGCATTTAGCGCCGGCTAGCGCCCGCTCATGGGCGCAGGCAGATTATGACGTCATCTGAGTATGCAACACCTTTTGGGCGCCCCAGACCGGAAATTCAGTGGCACCCCCCTCCGTAGCGCCTGGCGCTAATAGTGACAGCTTACCTGGAACCTTACCAAGTCGCTCTCGGGCTGGAGGAGCGTTATTTAAAGGGGACTGGTGTGGTTTAAAAGCGGCAGCCATTTCTAGAGCACAACTTCTTCGAGACTTACAAAGAGTTGCTGAGCTGCACACAGAGAGCCTTTTGACTACTGAGCCCGCGCAGGCAGAGGAACTTCAGCCTTCTGACCATCGCCTTGCTGTTGGTGAGCATTTACAACGGGTAAACTTCCTGTGCGCACTTATTATGGGGGCTGTATTGGAGGGGAACGTCCTGCTGCTGAATCATCTGGAAAGGGCACTGAGACGCTGGGAGAGGGGGGCGGGCATGGCCAGACGGAGGAGGACCAACAGACGTCGCCACAGCAGACCTTACGCTGGCAGGGTTTTCCGACAGCAATTTTCCTACATGAACATGTCGGAGGAGCAGTGTGTCAGAAGGCTGTGATTTAGAAAGGAGGTGGTGACTGAGCTGTGCCAGCTGCTTCAGCCAGATCTGCAGCCTCAGATAAGGTGCAGGACATCTCTGTCGGTGGCTGCGAAGATGCCTGCTGGCCTGAACTTCTACGCGAGCGGCTCTTCTCAGGCTGCGTGTCAGAGGCTGATCAGAAGTAGCTTCTCGGCCCCTCTCACGGAATGCTTGCTGCCATTCCAAGAACAGGAATGGAACCGGTCTGATACCCCCAAGCCTGTGAAGGGCAAGATGTATGTAAATAGCAGACATGGCCATTGTAAATGAAGAAAGTGTTTCACTACACAAAATGTGGTTCCTTCAAACATGAGAAAGCTATGGCAACAGAAAGCAAAATGAATACACTGACACATAACTGCCTCTCACACCCGGGAGACTGTCCAAAACATAAATCACATTCCGACCATCTTCCTTGGCCTTGATTCCACTGCGCCAACCAAAGCATCCAATGCCCCATCAGTGAGGCATTCCGCCCTCTGCCTCACCCTTTCCATGTCTTGCTAGGCTGGTGCGCCACAGGTAGGCTCCCACCGATTTGAAGGTCTACAAGGCAGTGAGTGTGTCTGGTGATGCCAATTGACCTGCCCCTTTAAGAGCTGGCCGGTGCCAGTGTGTCTCAGGGAAAGTGATTATTGACAGCACCTTCGCAGCGCCCCACAGCTGCGAAATTGGGTTGCGCCGCCGGGTTAGCGCCTTAGGAGTCTCATGCAGCGCCTGATTTAGCGCCGCAATCACCTTCAGGGGCGCTGCAACCCAATATCGCGCTAGGTGGCGCTAAATTGCACCTGGCGCTAAACTTTGCGCTTCACCAGGACTAGCGCCCCAAACGGGGTGATACCGAATTTCTAGCCCTAAGTCATTAGGAGACACACGGAGCCCAGGGACACTGGGATTATGAATATTGTTTGTTCTGTTCGGTATTCAATCTGTTCCAGGCCCAAGTTAACACACTGAGAAGAGAAATCAGCACTGAGTTTGAAAAAATGCACAAGTTCCTGTCTGAGAAGGAAGAGCTGATAAAAGCAGAGCTGAAGCAAAACGCAGATAAAATATTAGAAGAAATGAAGAACAATTTAACGAGCATCTTTGATGAAATATCTTCCCTTGAAGGAGTGATAAGAGATCTAAAAGTGAGGCTGGAGATACAAGAAGCCCAAGAGGTCCTCAAGGTACAAAATGTATCTCCTCCTTGTAAATCTGGGCATGATCTCCCAGCGTAAAACCGCCACTAACTGTCAATCAGACTGAAAGAGGCTACAGATGTGCTGATGTGGGACATGGAAAAGTTGATCTCAGTTCAGATGGGACTCATCTGAGGAACATACGAACAGGAGTAGGCCATTCAGCCCCTCGAGCCTATTCCACCATTCAATGAGATCATGGTAATCTGCGCTCTAACTCCATAAACCCACCTTTGGCCCATATCCGTTAATACCTTTAGTTAACAAAAATCTTTGCGGAAGAGAGTTCCAAAACTTCTACCACCCTTTGTGTGTAGAAGTGTTTCATAATTTCACTCCAGAAAGGTCTGGCTCTAATTTTTAGACTATGCCCCTTAGTCCTAGGATCCCCAACCAGCGGAAATAGTTTCTCTCTATCTACCCTATCTGTTCCCCATAATATCCTGAAAACTTCGATCAGATCACCCCTTTAACCTTCTAAATTCTAGGGAATATAACCCTAATTTGTGTAATCTCTCCTCATACCTTAACCCTTGCAGTCCGGGTATCATTCTGGTAAACCTACGCTGCACTCCCTCCAAGGCCAATATATCATTCCTAAGGTGTGGGGCCCAGAACTGCTCACAGTACTCCAGGTGTGGTCTAACCAGGGTTTTGTACAACTGCAGCATAACTTCTATCTGCTTGTATTCTAGTCTTCTAGATATAAAGGCCAGCATTCCATTAGCCTTTTGATTATTTTCTGTACCTGTTCATGACATTTTTATGATCTATGTACCTGGACCCCCCAAGTCTTTTTGGACATCCACTGTTTTTAGCTTTTCACCATTTAGAAAGTACCCTGTTCTCTCCTTTTTAAATCCAAAGTGGACGACATCACATTTGCTTACATTGAAATCTATTTGCCACAGTTTTGCCCATTCACTTAATCTATCAATATCCCTTTGTAATGTTATACTTTCATCTACACTGCCTATAATGCCACCTATCTGTGTGTCATCGGCAAATTTGGATATATGACTTTCTATGCTATCATCTAAGTCGTTAATAAATATTGTGAATATTTGAGGCCCCAACACAGATTCCTGCGGGACACTACTAGTCAGATCCTGCCAATTTGAGTGCCTACCCATTAACCCTACTCTCTGTCTCCTTTTGCTCAGCCAATTTCCTAACCAGGTCAATAATTTGCCCTCAATTCCATGGGCTTCTACCTTAGTGAACCGTCTCTTATGTGGGACTTTATCAAATGCCATAAAGTCCATATAAATAACATCTATAGACATTCCCCTGTCCACTACTTTAGTCACCTCTTCAAAAAATTCAGTCAGGTTTGTCAGGCATGACCGGCCTCTCACAAATCCATGCTGGCTCTCTCTGATCAACTGAAAATTTTTGAAGTGATCAGTCACCCTATCCTTAATTATAGACTCCAGCAATTTCCCGACAACAGATGTTAGACTAACTGGTCTATAATTCCCAGGTTTCCCTCTCTCACCATCCTTAAATGGCGGTGTGACATGCATGTGACAATCTAAAGGGACGGTTCCTGAATCGAGAGAACTTTAGAAGATTATAGTTAGGCTATCTGCAATGTGCTCACCTACTTCCTTTAAAACCCTGGAATGGAAACCATCTGGTCCTGGGGATTTGTCACTTAGTGGCATTATTTTCTTCATTACTGTTATTTTACTTATGTTAATTTTATTGAGTCCCCGTCCCTGATTCAGTATTAGTTTCCTTGGGATTTCTGGCATGCTATCCCCTTCTTCCACTGTAAATACTGGCTTTCAAAAGAGAATTGGATAAGTACCTGAAGGAATAAAATTTGCAGGGCTACGGGGAAAGGGCGGGGGAGTGGGAAGAGCTGAAGTGCTCTTGCAGAGAGCCGGCACGGGCCGAATGGCCTCCTGCTGCGCTGTAACCATTCTATGATTCTACTGATGCAACGTAATTATTCAACATGTCTGCCATTTCCTTATTATCATTGACAATATCACCACTTTCAGTTTTTAAGGGGCCAACATTGCTCCTGACAACCCTCTTTTTCCTAATGTAATTATAAAAATTCTTCATATTGATTTTGATATCCCTTGCAAGTTTCTTTTCATACTCCCTTTTTGTAGCTCTTACTGTCTGTTTTGTGGCAATTTGCTTTTCTTTGTATCTTTCCCTTTCACCAGGATCTGTGCTATTTTTTGTATTTTTGTATGATTTTTCTTTTCGTTTTACGCTGTCCCTTACCTCTTTAGTCGTCCATGGCTGGGTTTTTTTGGTATGTAGAGCTCGTGCCCCTCAGAGGTATAAACTGGTTCTGTATCACATTATACTCTTTTTTAAACATCACCCGCTGATCTTCTGTCGTTTTACCCATTAACAGATTTGCCCAGTTTACTGTGGACAGTCTCTGCCTCATCCCGTTGAAGTCGGCCTTACCTAAATCTAGAATCTTAGTAGCTGTTTCATGTTTCTCCCTTTCAAACGTTACATTGAACTCAATCATGTTATGATCGCTGTTGGATAAATGTTCACCCACAGTTAGGCTGTTAACTAAATCTGGCTCATTACTCAATCTAAGATGGCTTGCCCCCTTGTTGCCTCTCGAACATATTGTTGTAGAAAACTATCCCGGACACACTCAAGAAATCCATTATCTGAGGATGGGAATAAGGTGCATTGCTGGGGAGAAGTAGAGGAGGGGCTTTGCTCCGTTGCTGGTTCTGCTGTTCCTTACCTTGGGATCGCTTGATGTTGACACTGAGGGCAGGAACTCTAAATGGTAAGAGGTCAGATTGTGTGAGGAATGAGGAGGAGTGTTCCCAGGGAGCACTGGTCAGGAAATCACATACCAACTTCTCCTAATGTGCAGTAATCAGGGCCTGTGGGCCTGTAATTTAAGTCCCCCGCTCTCTACTAGTGCCCATTGGGGAATCGACTATAACCTTCCACTCCCCAGCACTAATTCACATCCCTCATCATGTTGAACCGAAAGTACATTCTCAAGAAGTTACTCAGGAACATCTGGAAATAAATCTAACAATTTGTTAAACTTGCCGAGTCCTTTTCTGATGGATTCCTTGGTATCTTGATTCCAACCCTTGTTAAAGGTTCGTCGAAGGATTTGTAGCAGCAGCTCTTTAATCTGATTCAGTAACGTTTATTCTGTTCCTTTCCCCTCAGCACATTCAAGACCTTTTAAACAGGTAAGCAGATTTAAAGAAGCCGTTCTGTGATCTGATTGCTGCTCTCTCTCGAACACTGATTGATTCCCAGCCCTGTTTTTACAGGTGTGAGATTGAGGTTCACAATCCTGGAGCTGTCTCCGCTGAGCTACCTGTGGATATAGTTGGCGGACCATTCAAATACGTCAAGGTGTGGAGGGAAATGAGAGCAGTGATTTCACCAGGTATCATTATTATCGGGCACCTTCTTCCTTCTTTAAAATTCATTCTCAGGATGTGGGTGTCGCTGGCAAAGCTGACACTTATTGCCCATCCCTATTCATCCTGAGAAGCTTCTTGAACCACTGTTTGTAGCAGTTTGATACAACTGAGTGGCTTGCTCGGCCACTTCAGAGGACAGTTAATAGCCCACCACGTTGCTGTGGGACTGGAGTCACATATAGGCCAGACCGGGAAAGGACAGCAGGATTCCATCCTCAAAGGACATTAGTGAACCAGCTGGGACAATCCAACACTTTTACTGATAACATAACTGTCATAAATCGCAACTTCTACAAGAAGTAACTCAGGAAGTACTACTGGACAGCCAGCTGAGGGCGCCGCCTGAGGAGTATAAATACTCGGGCGTGGTCCCAACTTGGCCAGAGACAATCTTGAAACAGGAAGCTAGTGACTACTAACTAGACCTCCATGTTTTGGTACAAGTCCATTAAAGCCTTGCTTTATGTTCAACCAAGTGCATAGTGAGTCTTTATTACATTAGTAACCACTACACGACCGAACCCGTTCACCCTACTGTTATCCATGTGACTAAAGTGGGGGGAACAGGTTTTCTTGTTCATACTCCTAAGGTGATTGGAACGCCTGAGGGCACTAATACCTGAGAATCGGGCAGTAAGGAACGTTCCACCCTAAGGGAGCCCGTCTGATTATACATCTGATTAAATTAACGGACGGGAGATTGGGTGGGCTCTGCTACAGGCATGGAACTAGATAGTTGATGAGCTGTATGAGAGCAGATATTATCGATATTTTACTGAGCACATTTCGTCCACTGCTATGCCTGTGGACACTGATGTTGGATACACTGCAAAGTGTTATAGACGGGGAGGTAGGTCACTAAGTAAATGCAACATCAGGATAGACAAATAGTGCAAACATTGGGAACAGGAGTAGGCTATTCAGCCACTCCAACCATTTAGTTAGATCACGGCTGATCTGTACCTCAACTCGAGGTAGGTATTGTGCGGCAAGTGTCTCACCTCCTGACTCCCCAAAGCCTATCCACCATCTACAAGGCACAAGTAAGCAGTCTGATGGAATACTCTCCACTTGCCTGGTTGAGTGCAGCTCCAACAACACTGAAGAAGCTTGCCACCATCCAGGACAAAGCAGCCCACTTGATTGGCACCCCATCCACCACCTTAAACATTGACTCCCTCCACCAACGGCATACCGTGGCTGCAGTGTGTACCATCTACAAGATGCACTGCAGCAACTCACCAAGGCTTCTTCAGCAGCACCTCCCAAACCCACGATGTCGACCACCTAGAAGGACAAGGGCAGCAGGTGCATGGGAACACCACCACCCCCAAGTTCCCCTCCAAGTCACATGCCATCCTGATTTAGAAGTTTTTCGCCGATCTTTCATCGTCGCTGGGTCAAAATCCTGGAAACCCCTCCCTAACAGCACTGTGGGAGTCCCTTCACCACACGGACTGCAGTGGTCAAGAAGGTGGCTCACCACCACCTTCTCGAGGATGATTAGGGACGGGCAATAAATGCTGGCCTTGCCAGCGACGCCCACATCCCATAAATGAATTTTTTTTAAACTCCATATTGGTGAGACCGCACCTGGAATACTGCATACAGTTTTGGTGTCCACACTTAAGAAAAGACATACTTGCTCTCAAGTCAGTACAAAGAAGGTTCACTCGGTTAATCCCGGGGATGAGGGGGTGGTCATATGAGGAGAGGTTGAGTAGATTGGGACTCTACTCATTGGAGTTCAGAAGAATGAGAGGCGATCTTATTGAAACATATAAGATTGTGAAGGGGCTTGATCGGGTGGATGCGGTGAGGATGTTCCCAATGGCGGGTGAAACTAGAACTAGGGGGCATAATCGTAGAATAAGGGGCTGCTCTTTCAAAACTGAGATGAGGAGAAACTTCTTCACTCAGAGGGTGGTAGGTTTGTGGAATTTGCTGCCCCAGAAAGCTGTGGAAGCTACAACATTAAATAAATTTAAAACAGAAATAGATAGTTTCCTAGAAGTAAAGGGAATTAAGGGTTACGGGGAGCGGGCAGGAAATTGGACATGAGTCTAGGTTCGGAATGGTCATGGCCCTGCGGGTAGTGGAGTGGGCCCAGGGGCCGTGTAGCCTGGTTCTGCTCCTACTGTGTTCGAATTCTGTGTTAGATTTCAGGAGATGGTTTTATTCCTGTTCCTGGCTGGGGTGGAGATCGCCTTTACAGAAGGTAAGTACTGTAGAAAATATAGGGACAGAGTGATCTCCTGGACGAGTTTCGATCGCCTAGATGGGTCGGAGAGGAATTTCCCAGATTTTTTTCTCCCAAATTGGCCATTGGGTCTTTTATCTGGTTTTTCGCCTCTCCCGGGAGATCACATGGGCTCGGGTGGATGGAGAGTGATAGAAGATTTGAGGTTAGGATCAGATCAGCCATGATCTTATTGAATGGTGGAGCAGGCTCGAGGGGCCGATTGGCCTACTCCTGCTCTTATTTCTTATGTTCTTCTTATGTTTATGTACTCGCCTTTGCTCCATATCCTTCAATAACCTTACCCAACAAAAATCTATCGATCTCAGTCTTGCAAGCTGCAATTGTCCCTCAGCATCCACAACCTTTTGGGGGAGAGAGTTCCACAATTCCACTAGCCTTTGTATGAAAAAGTACTTATTGATTTTGCTCCCTAATGGCCTGGCTCTAACTTTATTCTGGATTCCCCAACCAGAGGACATGGTGGCCTGGAGTTTTCGCTCAATTCGTTGTTTTATTCGGCATAATTCACTTGAAATCGGTGTAACCGGCGCAAAAGATCATGCAATTTTAAGCACAAATTGTTTTCAGCGCAACTCACATTTCCGTGATATTTTGCGCTAGTTTTAAAAACATTGCGCAAGTAGCAGGCCCCGCCCACATAACTGGCCACAATTGTGAGTTTCCGCTAATTGCGCTTGTCTTCGCCTTCGAGGAGGCTCTAAATATTAAGCTGGATCTTTTGGGTGCCAGGGCACGAGTAGGTACGTTTTAAAAGATATTGAATGTAATTTAAATTACAAAGGAACCGACTACTGTATCCTAATCTAGCTCTGGTATCACTCTGGTAAATCTGTACAGTATCCCCTCCAAGGCCAATATATCTTTCCTGAAGTGCGGTGCCCTAAACTGAATGCAGCACTCCAGAAGTTCTTATGTTCGCCTTTGTATTCCAGCCCCCTGGAGATAAAGACCAATATTCCATTCGCCATTTTGATTATTTTTTGTACCTGTGCGGCTTTTAGTGATTTGTGTGCATGGACACCCAAATCCCTTTGCTCATCTAAAGCTTCCAGTCTCTCACCTGGTACAGGCTACACAGTGGGTTAGACACTGACCTTTCACTTCTGGGTCCTTGAGTCAAACCCAGCCCAGACTGATGGGATGAAAGTCTCTTCTGTCTGCAATCTGCAAGTGTTTTGGGTCAAATGGGTTGGGGTAATCTTGATCCAGTTCACATTGGGCAAGGGCCAGCAGCAGAAAACTGACCCGAATTTGCCATCTCATTCATAGAGGCAATAGGTGGGAAATGGAAAAAACATCATACTGGTGAAGCAGAGGCAGGTGCTCATCTGACATGGAGACTGAGGCACATTGTTGGGGCAGAGTCTTCTCTTCTTAGGCAGTCCCTCGGAACCGAGGATGACTTGCTTCCACATTAAAATGAGTTCTCAGGTGACTGATGAGTCCAATGCGGGACCTTCATGTTAAGTCTGTGAGTTGTTCAAGTAATTAATACTCAGACTTAATCAGTAACAATAAAACAGGTCTTTACTGGTTGGAGGTAGGGACTACACTGAATACAAGATTATTGCACAGTGCTTATATACCGGTGTGTTCACCCCCGGTATTACGTCTACAGCAGCCTGAGAAAGTAGTACATCTCTTAAGGTGGAACAGGCTTAAGCTCTCTTAAGGTGGAACAGGTTACATACACAACACTCCTCCCTTCTTAGCTTTATAGTCATCCCCCCCATTTAACATAACGTAATAACATATATACATATATAACTTCATGTTTAACGTAACATATCACAGATTCAGTCTCTGCGGAAAACAGTTCACAGATTCAATCTCTGTGGTGTAGTCGGTTCACGTTACTCATTCAATAGTCCTTTCATGGATTTAACAGCTTGAACTTCCGAACTGATTTGGCTCCGTTCGGAGGGACCACGTGTGTGATCTGGTAGAGGTGATAATGGTTCAGATGGGTCATCTTCTGTTTTTACTTTTCCTTTTCTGCTTCTTGGAGACTCTCTGGGCTCCATTGTCAGCTGCCACAGCTGCCAGCTGCATGCGCAGTTCCTCCTTCTCTTCCTCCTTTTTTCGTAGTAGAGCCACCTTCTCCCGATGTTCCGTAGACTTTCGGTGCTCCTCCATGATTTCTGTATGGTGGGAGTCGAAGTTACAAGTTGGGCAGGACAGGACATAGTAATATTCGGAGTCGTCCGACAGGTCAGCGAGAGGGTCGTCTATTTCCTCCATACCCAGCTGGACGTTAGCCAGCTCTTGTTCCAAATCCAGATATCTTTCCTGAAGAGACTTCTTCATGTGTACCTCTGCATCCAGCTTTTTCTGGGCTTTCAGCAAGTCGTTTACTAGTGACCTCATTTGTGATTTTAATACTTCAACTTCCTTTGGAGATTGATTGATCGGACTATGCAATCCCTCTACCGGAGCAGCTGTTTCAGCGGTCTGTTGTTCGACATTGACGTGAGTCAGCGTACTTTTGGCATCCAATGGCTGCTCTGTTGCAGTCGTTTCAGTCTGTGTCGTCACATCAGCCATCTCAATGACTTTTGAGAGCTCCGAACCCTTTTCCTTTGAAGATCGCAGCTCGTGTTCAAGTTTTTCCCATTTCAGAGTCTTGTCCCTCAGCATATGAAGGAGTTGGCTGACCGTTAACTCTTCTGACGCCAGATTATGGCACGCACCTTCAGAACCTGAATCAGCTTTGATTCGTTCGGCCTCCTCGCGCAGATGGTTGGTGTGCTCCTGCTCCATTTTCTCCATCAGTTGCTTCTGTTGCCTTTCCAGATTATCCCACTCTGTAACAAAGAACTTTTTTATTTCATTCATCTCTTGCTCAAAACAGCGAATCATTTGTTCTAATTGCTGTTGTAGTTTGAAATGGAGTTGAGTTCGAGCCCAGTGTCCCTCAAGAATGTGCATATCAGTAGACTTGACAGACTCAGAATTCTCTGTTAAACTATGTTGTTGTTGCTCAGTGGAATTCTGTGCTGAAACTTTGTCTTTTGCACATGGGTTGGTCTTACCATCATCAGTTCTAGAGTCTGGGCTGATTATCTGCACCGAGTTCTCACTCTTTATGGCTGTTAGCGAATGCCAGTCCATATTTATGTTTCTAAACCACTCCCGGCCTAGTAGTGGTGGACCTCCCTCCGGTAGCACATATAAGTCCATTATTTGACTTCCTTCGCCCTTATTGGCCACTGCAACCTTTATTGTCCCGATGGGGTACACTCTCTGCCCCGTGTAGGTTGTCAATATAATCTCTGTATCCTGTAGGGGAATATGTTGGAATAACCTTCTGTAATCTTTCTTATTCATGACCGACAATGCCGATCCAGTGTCCAATTCCATTTTTACTTGGACTCCTTCTATCTGAAGAGTAACCCAAATTGTCTGGAGGTCTGCACCCTTACCAACGTTGAGTACCCTTAAGCTAGCCAGTTCAATACTGCTTAAGCCAGCCAGTTCATTACTGCTAGCGTCTGAATCGGACTCCTGTTCGGCCACCTTGTGTACTTTTGCGTATTTTCCTTGCGGTGACTTCTTGTTGCTGGTCTTCTTCCCTGACCTGCATACTCTAGCTATATGTCCAAGCCTACCACAAGTTCTACATTCTTGGTTTTTAAACCAACACTGGTTCTGATCATGCGTTGTCTTTCCACAACGATAACATTTGCCAGAACTCACACCCAATTTGTGTGCACTGAGCTCCGGTGACCGTAGCTGCATTACTGCCGTGCCTCTCGCTGCGGCTTCGTGTGCTGCTGCCATAGTGACCGCCTTCTCAAGCGTCAGCTCATTCCCCTCGAGCAGTCGCTTTTGTGTATCCTGTTTAAATAAACCACACACAAATTTGTCTCGTAGTGCATCTGTCAGTCCCGTTCCAAACTGGCAATATTTCGCTAATTTACGCAATTCCAGCAAATATTCAGCATTGCTTTCATGCTGTAGCTGCCTTCTGTCGTAAAATTTAAATCATTCCGCTAGCATCAGCGGCGTGGGGTTTAGATGATCTTTCAGGACAGTAACAATCTCATCGAACGTCTTATCCGCCGGTTCATCTGGTGGTAACAGGTGTTTCAATTGCCCGTATGTCTTCGCACCCATTAAATTTAATAATGTTCGTGCTTTATCAGCCTCATGAATTTTATTGGCCTTACAATAATTTTTAACTCGTTCAACATATATGGCCCAATCTTCGATGTCACTATCAAAGTTGCTAATATTCCCGTGTTTAGGCATTGTAGTACTTTATCAGATTTGCAATTTCTCAGATTTTTTTTTTTTACTGCTATCCAAGATGGCGGCTTCCCGCTCTTGCCATCATCCTCCGCCCACAAAATGGCGGTTTTCCCGCTCTTGGCGGTCTTCACCCGTCCCCCGACGCCGTCTCCCTTCAGCCCCGAGTGCGGCCCTTATCTCCGCCGCGATCGATGGCCCGCGCTTTTCACCGCGGCTCTCGCGCCTTCAGTGTCTGCCGACGCTGCGCCTTTCAGCCCGAGTGCGGCCCTTATCAGGGATTGCGATCGATGGCCCTTCTACCTCCGACTTCCCCCAGCCCTGTCTTTGCAGCCAACGCTGCTTGGCTTACCCACCACCGAGGTTGAAAAAGAAGCTGCAGGATGTCTTCTGTCCTCCAGTTTTCAGTCGCTGATGGAGGCTTCAGGGTCCTAATGCCTGTCGCTTCCAGTGGGGTGGTGAGGTTTGAAACCTCTCTTCAACGTCCTGTCTGTGGACGAAGCCGCCGTGGAATAACTGCCGCAGGGTAAGAACCTGACTCGTCGCCAGTGTTAAGTCTGTGAGTTGTTCAAGTAATTAATACTCAGACTTAATCAGTAACAATAAAACAGGTCTTTACTGGTTGGAGGTAGGGACTACACTGAATACAAGATTACTGCACAGTGCTTATATACCGGTGTGTTCACCCCTGGTATTACGTCTACAGCAGCCTGAGAAAGTAGTACATCTCTTAAGGTGGAACAGGCTTAAGCTCTCTTAAGGTGGAACAGGTTACATACACAACACTTCAGTCTCTGTCACAGTTGGGGCAGATGGTGGTTGAAGGGGTGGGTGGGTGGGTGGGATGCTCCTTGAGCTGCTTGCGCTTGGCTTCCGCTTGCTCCCGGCGAAGAGACTCAAGGTGTTCGGCACCTTCCCGGATAGTTCTCCTCCACTTTGTTCGGTCTTGGGCCAGGGATTCTCAGGTGTCGGTGGGGATGTTGCATTTTTTCAAGGAGGCTTTGAAGGGGTCCTTGAAGTGTTTCCTCTGCCCACCTGGGGCTCTCTTGCCATGTCGGGGCTCCGAGTAGAGCGCTTGTTTTGGGAGTCTCGTATCGGGCATGTGGACGATGTGACCTGTCCATCGGAGCTGATCGAGCGTGGTCAAAGCTTCGATGCTGGGGATGTTGGCCGGAGCGATAACACTGACGTTGGTGCACCTATCCTGCCAATGGATTTGCAGGATCTTGCGGAGGCAGCGTTGGGGCAGAGTAGAGGGAGCTTCACTCTGCAACTGGTTGTGATATAACTGACCTGGATGCTGAAATTGGAGTCCCAATTTTAACCTAATCTACCCAGCAGGACTGAGGGTGGGTTTGGGTTATTGAAGTCAATTGGCAGTAAAATTGGGCAGGGTGTAAAATGGGCATCCGACCCGAACCTGCCTCATTACCACCAGGTGGATTAAGTTAAAATCGGGACTGGGTACCTGAAATGGTTTGGATATATCCCCACTTTTCCCTCTTTCTTTCCTGAGGTCCCCTGGGAGTCACTGTCCTTCTGGCCCCTCGCTCTCTGGTGTGTGCCTGGGTATTGAGTGTCACAGGCTATTGGGGGAAGTCATCAAAGGATGCAGCCAAAGGATCACTTCTTGATCAAATTGGCCTGGAAGACCAGCCCTGGTCGTTGGGTTCTTGAGCTGAGGAAAGTGGTGATAGCCATCGCTGTCTGTACACATCTCGTGTTCCAGTCCTGGTTTTCTTATAGTAACAGCTTCCCATTCATGTTTTGTTTCAGTCCCAGCATCTCTAACACTGGACCCAGTGACGGCAAACAAAAAACTCATCTTGTCCCGGGATCTGACTAGTGTGAAGTTTGGGAATAAGGAGCAAAACCTTCCTGATCGGCCGGAAAGATTTGATAAACGCTTGTAAGTTTTGACCTCAATGAGTTTCACATCAGGGAGACACTACTGGGAGATGGGTCTTGGAAACAAGACTTGCTGGATTGTGGGTGTCTGCAGAGAGTCTGTCAACAGGAAGGAAGACATCATCCCTTCACCTGAGAATGGATATTGGGTCATTGGCCAGCTTCCTGAGTACAGATCATTGAAAATACCAGACGTCACCTCCCATCTGAAAGTGAAACCCCGGAAGCTGGGAGTTTTCCTGGACTATGAGGGAGGACAGATGTCATTTTATGATGCTGAAGACATGTCTCACCTGTACACTTTCACTGACACTTTCACCAAGAAACTCTATCCCATCTTTAATCCGTGTAATAATAACACTGGTACAAACACTGAACCACTCACACTGCTCACTGGTTAACACAGTGGGGCACGTTTTCTGAGGTCACGGCTCTGGGTGAGCAGCTTAACCCACTGCCCGAGCAGCTCACATTGCCCCAGTTGTCTGCTGTGTGCTGCCGGCGGGTGAGGGTGTTTGCTGTTGGTATGTACTCTGTAAATTTAGCTCAATGACTCTACCCATTCTGATGTCCCTATCTCAATCTAATATGACCCAGACATATTGTGCTGGAATGAAACAAAGTGTTTTAATTTTCTTTCTTTAAAAAATGTTTGTCTTGTAGACTGGACTGACAGCGGGTGTGCTGATTGATGAGTCAGGGAAACAGTAGAAAGAATTAGGAACAGGAGTAGGCCCATCCAAGCCCTCGAGCTTGTTCCGCCATTCAATTAGATCATAGCTCATCTGTATCATAACTCCAGCTAACTGTCTTGATTCCATATGCCTTAATACACTTACCTAACAAAATCCTATCGACCTCAGTTTTGACATTTTCAATTCACTCCCGGCCTCTACAGCTTTTTGGGGGAGAGAGTTCCAGTTTTCCATTAACCTTTGTGTGAAGAAGTTCTTTCTGACATCAACTCTGAATGGTCGAGCTCTAATTTTAAGGTTACACCCCCCTTGTTCTGGACTCACCCACAAAAGAAATTTCTTCTCTCTATCTACCCTATCAAATCCTTTAATAATCTTAAACACCACAATTGGAAAGAATGGGGAGGGGCATGAAAGGTGGGAGAAAGGAGAGAGGTAGTGAAGCGAATGGAAGGAGCGGATGAGGGGAGTAAAGGAAGAAATTAGAGTGTAAGAGGTGATGAAAAGGGAGAGAAAGGGAGGGAGGTAGGGAAGAAGGGTGGGAAGGGGAGGGGAGGGGAAGGGAATGGGAATGGAAGGGAAAGGGAAAGGTAAGGAGGGAAGTGAGGGACTCATGAAAAGGGAGGGCATAGAAGGAAGGGGAAGGGAGAGAAGGGATGGGAAGAGAGTGTGAGGGAATGGTTGAAGGGGAAGGGGAGGAGGGATGGAAGACGAGGGAAGGGAGGAGGAGATGGGTGCAGAATGGGGAAGGGCATGAAGGGAAGGAGGAAAAGAGGGAGGTCATGAGACGAATGGATGGAAAAGAAAGGAGAGAGGGAAGGGAGTAAGGGAGTGAAGGAAAGGGAGTGAGGGGAAGGGAGAGCGGGGAATGGAGTGATGGAATAAGAATAAGGGAGTCAGCGAATGAGAAGGGAGTGAGAGTAAGGGAGCGAGGGAATGAGAAGGGGGTGAGGGGAAGGGCATGAGGGAATGAGAAGGGAGTGAGGGGAGGGAGTGAAGTGAAGGGAGTGTTTGGGGAAGAGAAGGCATGAATGAAAGGGTGGGAATGAGGGGGTGGAATTGAGGTCGGGAGGAGTGTGTGAAGGTAGCTAGGGATGGGTACATTGAAGGGAGGGAGGGAATGAGGTGGAGGGAGTGAGGGTAAGGAATGAGTAGTGGAAAGAAGGGCGGGAGCACTGAGGGAATGGGAGGGAGGAGAACAGATGGAGCAGAAGGGCGGGAGAGACTGAAGGGAAGGGAGGGCGGGGAAGGGAGGGAGGAGAAGGGAGGGAGGAGAAGGGAGGGAGGGGAAGGGAGAGAGAAGGATAAGGGAGAGAGGGAGGGTGAGAGGGAAGGAAGGGAGAGAGGGAGGGTAGGGAGAGAGGCAGGGAAGGGAGTGAGGGAGGGAAGGGAGAGGGAGGGAGTGGAAGGGAGGGTGCAGAAGGGAGAGAGGAGAATAAGGGAGAGAGGGGGGAAGGGAGAGAGGGAGGGGAAGGGAGGGAGGCTAAGGGAGGGTAAGGGAGAAAGGGAAGATAGGGAAAGAGGGAGGGTAAGGGAGAGAGGGAGGGTAAGGGGAGAGAGGGAGTATAAGGGAGATAAGGGAGGGTAAGGAAGGGAGGGTGGGAGGGGAGATAAGGGAGGATAAGGGAGGGAGGGAGGGGAATGGAAGGTTTGAGGGGAAGGGAGGGAGTGAGTGGAAGGAGAGAGATGGAGGAGGAGGAAGCCTGTGGAAGGGAGAAGGTGCAGAAATGGAAGGAGACAATGGAATGGAGGATGGGAGAGAGGGGAATGCTGGGAGGGCGAAGGTGGGGAAGGAGTTGATGGGAAAGTAAGGATGAGAGGGAAGAAGGAAGGAAGTAATGAGAGAAGGAAATACTTCCACGAACTGTGGTTAGGGTGTTAGGGTTACGGGCTGGGGTTAGGGTTACGGGCTGGGGTTAGGGTTACGGGCTGGGGTTAGGGTTACGGGCTGGGGTTAGGGTTACGGGCTGGGGTTAGGGTTACGGGCTGGGGTTAGGGTTACGGGCTGTGGTTAGGGTTACGGGCTGGGGTTGGGTTACGGGCTGGGGTTAGGGTTACGGGCTGGGGTTAGGGTTACGGGCTGGGGTTAGGGTTACGGGCTGGGGTTAGGGTTACGGGCTGGGGGTAGGGTTACGGGCTGGGGTTAGGGTTACGGGCTGGGGTTAGGGTTACGGGCTGGGGTTAGGGTTACGGGCTGGGGTTAGGGTTACGGGCTGGGGGTAGGGTTACGGGTTGGGGTTAGGGTTACGGGCTGGGGTTAGGGTTACGGGCTGGGGTTAGGGTTACGGGCTGGGGTTAGTGGTGAGGGTTAGAAACCACTAATGACAATACCAGACGCATTCTTTTTCATTCAATGTTTTTTTACCTTACACATTGGAATCACGAAACAGCCTCATGAATTGTTCATTCAAGGAACCCTCTTCTGGCCTGAGTCCAATTTCCTTCCTTCTTTCACATCTCTACATTTCTCACAGAAAGACTTCAGGGACATTAGACTTTGGGATTTTAGAACAAGAACAGGAGGATCCAGGTTCCGCTGGTTAAATTCAGTCTTCAGACTGCCTGCAAAGGCCTTCTGACAATAACCTAGTATGAAAGAGGAGGCTATTGAGATACTGGATGGGCTAAAAATTGATAAAGAGAAGGTACTAGAAAGGCTGGTTGTACTTAAAGTAGATAAGTCAACAGGACCGGATGGCATGCATCCTAGGATGCTAAGGGAAGTAAAGGAGGAAATTGCCGAGGTACTGGCCATAATCTTCCAATCCTCCTTAGATACGGGGGTGGTGCCGAAGGACTGGAAAATTGCAAATGTTACACCCTTGTTCAAAAAAGGGTGTCAGGATAAACCCAGCAACTACAGGCCTGTCAGTTTAACCTCGGTAGTGTGGAATCTTTTAGAAATGATAATCCGGGACAAAATTAACAGTCACTTGGACAAGTGTGGATTAGTTAAGGAAAGCCAGCATGGATTTGTTAAAGGAAAATCGTATTTAACCAATTTGATTGAATTTATTGATGAGGTAACAGAGAGGGTTGATGAGGGCAATGCAGTTAATGTGGTGTACATGGACTTCCAAAAGACATTTGATAAAATGCAACATAATAGGCTTACCAGCAAAGGTGAAGCCCATGGAATAAAAGTGACAGTGGCAGCACGGATACGAAATTGGCTAAGTGACAGGAAACAGAGAGTAGTGGTGAATGGTTGTTTTTTTGGACTGGAGGAATGTATACAGTGGTGTTCCCCAGGGGTCGGTACTAGGACCACTGCTTTTGTTGATATATATTAATGACTTGGACTTGGGTGAGGAGGATAGTGATAGACTTCAAGAGGACATAGACAGGCTGGTAGAATGGGCGGGCACGTGGCAGATGAAATGTAATGCAGAAAAGTGCAAAGTGATACATTTTGGTTGGAATAATGAAGAGAGGCAATTAAAACTAAAGGGAACAATTCTAAAGGGGGTGCATGAGCAGAGAGACCTGGCGGTATATGTACACAAATCCTTGAAGGTGGCAAAGCAGGTTGAGAAAGTGGTTAAAATGCATACGGGATCCTGGGTTTCATAAATAGAGGCATAGGGCTCGATTTTAACTCAGGTGCGGGGAATTGTCGGGTTCCCCGAATTTGGTGTTTCCCACACGAATCTAAATGGGTCTGTGAGATTGATGCAATTTTCACTCAATTGCCCAATTGATTTCCGGTGTGTGGGAAGCCTTGGCAATTGAGTATTTCCAGTCAGAAAGTCGCAGAATATGACGTCATCATTGCTGCTGCTTTTAGGGCCCACAGCAAGCCTTGCATCTTCTGCAGGCTTCCAAACTTCACCATTGAGATGGCACAGGAGCCTGCAGGAGCAACGGCCAGCGGGAGGGCAAGAGCTGCCCCCAAATTTGATGAGGCTTCACCCCAGGCATTGCTGGATGGTGCTAGGGCCCACAGGGAGGTCCTGTTCCCTTCTTCAGGGAGGAAGAGGCTCCCAGTCCGACCAAGGCTGGGTGGCTACAGGTGGCTGGGGAAGTCAACGCCTTGGGGCTCACACGACGCACCTGGATGCAGTGCAGAAAAAGATTCCATGACCTTCATCACACTGGAAAATTAAGTACTGTATGAAGTTTCCATCACCCTCAATCTGATCCCCATTGCCCTTCCTCACCAACACTCAGTTTTCGCAATCTCTTCCTCCACATTCCACTTGACACTCACATCCATGCACCCTTACCCATTCCCTCTCTCTCTATGCTCACATTCACATAACTATTCGACCATGCAGCCCTCACACTCCCTCTCACTCTGATGCTTTGAACACAACTGACAACACACAGGGAGGGCCCTTGGTCTTGCAACCTCACTCCATCTTTGTCACCTTCTAAGTATCTATGCTATGCAATCTCTGCACTCACTCCTTCATTCTCACTCAACCTCCACTTGTCTCCCTCATTGCAGGAAAAGAGAGCTCACAACAGGAGAGAGCGAGCCAGGACAGGAGGAGGGCCACCCTCATTAGCCCTGCTCACCCACTGGGAGGAAGGCATCCTGGAGATTGTCGGGGCTGACATAGATGCAGGAGTTGGGGAAGGAGAGACAAGTGCATCCCCGCAAGCTGGTGACAGAATAGTTTTCCATCTCTCTCATTGACATTGCATGAGTCGCTGATAATGATTCTGAAGCTACATCATATGGACTTATGATCACCTGCAAAATGCAATGTGCATGTAACCTTGGCATCACATCTTAACTTTTTCCTTGACTCGGTTGGACCTTCGGGACATAGAGTATCACAGCTCACAAGTGAGCATCAGCAGATTGTGGAGACAGGGACAGCAGTGGAGAGTCCTCATCGGAGGGCGCAGGACTCTGCCAGCTCGGCTCAGCTGCATGTCGACCCTCTGCCTCTGGGTCCAATCGTAAGATCAGAGGTGATGGAACTCCAGGCACAGATACAGGAGTCTCTGGCAGGTTTTGCCTCTAGGGTCGCTGCGAGTGTGGGGCGAATGGAGGAGTCCATAGCGAACATGAGCAGAGCCTTTGTGGAGTCATTGGCGCATGAACGCATCAACACGGAAAGGATGGCTACCTACGTGGAAATGATTGCTGCCTCCGTGGTAAGGCTGGCTACGGTAGAGGAGAGGAGGGCTACGGCCATGGAGGAGGTTAGTTGCCAGGGTATGGAAAACATGGTGAGTGTTCAGAATAGAGTGACATCTCTTGAGGAGCGATGGGCATCTATTGAACAGAGAAACCAGACCTTCATGGAAGTCCTTCTGAATAGGACTGCCATTGCAGATACGGGTCCCCATGGCCCCCCTGATGTGCAGCAAGGTGCCCTTAAGCCATTTGCAGGCACTGAGGCGGACCTGACCCATGAGAGGGAGGTTGGTGGCAGACCTCAAGGAAGTGCGGGCTCCTCTCCAAGCGCTCACACTTCCATGCCACTGCAGAGCCCTCGGTCAAAGCCCCGCCGGAGTCCATACCCAACTGAGATAGACGTCTCAACTCCTGCACAGCCACAGGAGCAGCAGACTGCTGACAAGCCCTCACAGGCTCGCCACCCCAGAGGACACCCGCCAAAGGTGTCGAGACAGGAGCAGCAGGAAAGTGAGCAAGGGGCCTCCACATCTGCTGAAGCCACAGGGGAACCATTACGTAGGAGCATGCGTAAGAGGAAAATAAAGCACAAATAGTCACAAGGGTAGTCACTTGGGTGAAATGTTGTGTATTCTGTAAAAATGCCATCAGTTGTTTGTTTTGCATAAAAATTCTGATGGCAACTTCTGCAGTTGTGGTGTGTGTCATTTCACGAATGGGGCTGGAGGTCCTCTAATGCCAAGAAGGAAAGGACAAAAAGGCCTCCCATGCTTCTGATAGATGCCTCCGTTGAGGAAGCGCTGAGTGAGGCTGGCGAGAGGGGTTTCGCAGGTCACACTGGAGAAGTGTGCGAGGGTCCAACCTTCCACAGGTGTGGTTAAGCCTAGTAAAAGTTGCACCTGGCCTGAAACAACAAAGTCCTGCCACCTGCAAATGATGGCTGATCAAATCTCCTCTTTAATGGTTGACCTGCAGCTGATAGTCAGCAAGCCAACAGGGTTCACGGCAGGTTTCACAGGCGTGATCCCCACTAGGTGTGTTTTACATGGGAAAAGGGTTAAACAGGCAAGGGCCTGTTAAAATGGGATTATAAAGGCCAATGAGTGCTGTTTAAGGGCCCTAAAGACCAGTCCTGCCTGTTGCAGGCGGGACTGATTTGGGACCATCAGACACGCCTGGGTTAAAATGGCTAGGTGTCGGGAACCAAGCGGGGGGGGTCCCGACCCCCAGGTTTTGCGATTTTAACCCCCCACACACCTCAAAGCCCGCCTGACGGCTGAGTTACAATCAAGCCCATAGAGTACAAAAGCAAGGAAGTTATGATGAACCTTTATAAAACACTGGTTCGGCCTCAACTGAAGTATTGTGTCCAATTCTGGCACCGCACTTTAGGAAGGTTGTGAAGGCCTTGGAGAGGGTGCAGAAAAGATTTACGACAATGGTTCCAGGGATGAGGGGCTTCAGTTACGTGGATAGACTGGAGAAGCTGGGGTTGTTCTCCTTAGAGCAGAGAAGGTGGCGAGGAGATTAGATAGAGGTGTTGAAAATCATGAGGGGTCTAGACAGTGTAGATAGAGAGAAACTGTTCCCATTGGAGAAAGGGTTCAGAAGCAGAGGACACAGATTTAAGGTGATTGGCAAAAGTACCAAAGGTGACATGAGTAAAAACTTTTAAAGCAGCGAGTGGTTAGGATCTGAAATGCAGTGCCTGGAAAGGTGGTGGAGGCAGACTCAATCATGGCTTTCAAAAGGGAATTGGATAAGTACCTGAAGGAAAACATTTGCAGGGCTACGGGGAAATGGCGGGGCAGTGGTACTAGCTGAAGTGCTCTTGCAGTGAGCCATCATGGGCTCAATGGGTGGAATGGCCTCTTTCTGTTTTGTAACCATTCTATGATTCTAACAACATGTCACAAGGGCCCCCCAGTCACCATCTGCTTCCACCATCATATCTTCAACCATTACCCGCCATTCGCCTTCACTGGAGCTGGTTTCACCTCCATGACTAATCCCATACTGAGGGCTCTGGTTCGCATTTTATAGACTCAGTGTAAACAATCCCTGGATTTAGTCTCAGGATATAAGTGGAGCCTTGGTGTGGTCTCTCGGTGTAAGTGGTCCCCGGATTGGGTCTCATGGTGTAAGTGGTCCCTGGATTTGGTGTCATGGTTAAGTGGTCCCTGTGTTTGGCCTCACATTGTAAGTGGTCTCTGGATTTGGTCTCTTAGTGTAAGTGGTCCCTGGATTTGATCTCTCTACGTAAGTGTTCTCTGGATATCGTCTCTCGGTGTAAGTGTTTCCTGGATTTGATCTTTCGGTCTAAGTGGCCGCTGGATTGGGTGTCAGGACATACGTGGTCTGTGGATTTGCTCACTTGTTGTAAGTGATCCCTGGATTTGGTATTCAGTGTAAGTGCTTCCTGGATTTGATCTCTCGATGTAATTGGCCTCTGGATTTGGTCTCAGGGTGTAAGTGGTCCCTGGATTGGGTCTCAGGGTGTAAGTGCTTCCTGGATTGGGTCTCAGGGTGTAAGTGGTCCCTGGATTTGGTCTCAGGGTGTAAGTGGTCCCTGGATTGGGTCTCAGGGTGTAAGTGCTTCCTGGATTTGATCTCTCGATGTAATTGGCCTCTGGATTTGGTCTCAGGGTGTAAGTGGTCCCTGGATTGGGTCTCAGGGTGTAAGTGGTCCCTGGATTGGGTCTCACGGTGTAAGTGGTCCCTGGATTGGGTCTCACGGTGTAAGTGGTCCCTGGATTTGGTCTCACGCTGTAAGTGGTCCCTGGATTTGGTCTCTCGGTGTAAGTGGTCCCTGGATTTGGTCTCACGGTGTAAGCGGTCCCTGGATTGGGTCTCAGGGTGTAAGTGGTCCCTGGATTGGGTCTCACGGTGTAAGTGGTCCCTGGATTTGGTCTCAGGGTGTAAGCGGTCCCTGGATTTGGTCTCAGGGTGTAAGTGGTCCCTGGATTTGGTCTCAGGGTGTAAGTGGTCCCTGGATTTGGTCACAGGGTGTAAGTGGTCCCTGGATTTGGTCTCAGGGTGTAAGTGGTCCCTGGATTTGGTCACAGGGTGTAAGTGATCCCTGGATTTGGTCTCAGGGTGTAAGTGGTCCCTGGATTTGGTCTCAGGGTGTAAGTGGTCCCTGGATTTGGTCTCACGGTGTAAGTGGTCTCTGGATTTGGTCTCACGGTGTAAGTGGTCCCTGGATTTGGTCTCACGGTGTACGTGATCCCTGGATTTGGTCTCAGGGTGTAAGTGGTCCCTGGATTTGGTCTCACGGTGTAAGTGGTCCCTGGATTTGGTCTCAGGGTGTAAGTGGTCCCTGGATTTGGTCACAGGGTGTAAGTGGTCCCTGGATTTGGTCTCAGGGTGTAAGTGGTCCCTGGATTTGGTCTCACGGTGTAAGTGGTCCCTGGATTTGGTCACAGGGTGTAAGTGGTCCCTGGGTTTGGTCTCACGGTGTAAGTGGTCTCTGGATTTGGTCTCAGGGTGTAAGTGGTCCCTGGATTTGGTCTCACGGTGTAAGTGGTCCCTGGATTTGGTCACAGGGTGTAAGTGGTCCCTGGATTTGGTCACAGGGTGTAAGTGGTCCCTGGATTTGGTCTCATGGTGTAAGTGGTCCCTGGATTTGGTCTCAGGGTGTAAGTGGTCCCTGGATTTGGTCTCAGGGTGTAAGTGGTCCCAGGATTTGGTCACAGGGTGTAAGTGGTCCCTGCATTTGGTCTCACGGTGTAAGTGGTCCCTGGATTTGGTCTCACGGTGTAAGTGGTCCCTGGATTTGGTCTCACGGTGTAAGTGGTCCCTGGATTTGGTCTCACGGTGTAAGTGGTCCCTGGACTAGGTCTCAGGGTGTAAGTGGTCCCTGGATTTGGTCTCTCGGTCTAAGTGGCCGCTGGATTGGGTTTCAGGATGTACATGGTCTCTGGATTTGGTCTCAGGGTGTATGTGGCCCCTGGATTGGGTCTCTTGGTGTAAATAGTCCCTGGATTTGGTCTCAGGGTGTAGTGGTCCCTGGATTTGGTCTCAGGGTGTAAGTGGCCCCTGGATTTGGTCTCTTGCTATAAATGGCCCGTGGATTTGGGTTCAGGGTGTGAGTGGTCCCTTGATTTGGTCTCAGGGTGTAAGCGGCACCTCGATTTGGTGTTTTGGTGTAAGTGGTACCTGGATTTGGTCTCTTGGTGTAAGTAACTCCCTGGATTTGGTCTCAGGGTCTAAGTGGTCCCTGGGTTTGGTACAGGGAGGAATCTCGCTGTCACCGCCTCCTCATCCCAGTCCGCTTCACTCATCCAGCTGTTCATCCCATTCTCAGTTCTTTCATTTTCTCAGCCTTCCTGTTTTGCTCCTTTTAACGTGGGTGGTCCAGTGGGACTTCAGCCGCTCTGCTTGTCCCTCTCCCCCCAGGCCGGGCTCCACCTTGTGCCGCGGGCTCGCTGTGATGTGAAGGGGTTGTGGAGCCGCCGAGCGGAGGAGCGCGGCGCCCCGCTGCGGAGAGACTGAAGGCGGCGGGAGGACGGGCTCGAGCCCAGCGGCAAAGCCCAGCGGCAAAAGCACGAGAGAGAGAGAGAGAGAGAGCAGGAAAAAGGAGAGGCTGTGATTGGCCCGTCAGCGAGCGCCGGGGCGGGTGTGTGTGTGTGTGTGTCTGTGTGGGGGTCGGGTGTGTCGAGGTTGTGATTGGAGGATTAGCGAGCACGGGGTGGGGGGGGGTGCCGAGGCTGTGATTGGAGGATCAGTGAGCGCGGTGGGGGCGGGGTGCTGAGGCTGTGATTGGAGCAGCAGCGAGCGGTGGGTGGGGGGGGTCTCGAGGCTGTGATTGGAGGATCAGCGAGTGGTGGGTGAAGCGGGGTTGGGGTGTCGAGGCTGTGATTGGAGGATCAGCGAGCGGTGGGTGAGGGGGTGGGCTGTCGAGGCTGTGGACAACCACTAAATATAAACAGGGACAACCACTAAATATAAGAAAAGAGTATATACAAATTATATGAATGTATATTTATACACTCAGGGATATATCTGTTTATACACTGTATGGATAGATCTATATTTATGTGTTCAACCATGAATGTTTTTCGATGCTTTGGCAACATAAGATGTACCTTGTCATGCCAATAAAGCGATTTGAATTGAATTGAATTGATTGGAGGATTAGCGAGCGGTGGGTGAGGAGGGGTGGGGTGTCGCGGCTGTGATTGGAGGATCAGCGAGCGCGGGGGGGGGCGGTGGAGACGGAAGGCGGTTGAGGAGCGGGCGCGAGCTGACAATCAAAAGCAAACCGCAAAAGCGCGAGAGAGAGAGAGAGCGGGAAAAAGGAGAGGCTGTGATTGGCCTGTCGGCGGGTGGTTCGGAAGCGCGAGCTGAGCCCCAAAGGTCAAGGGGCGAGCGGGGGAGGGGGAACGACATATTCTGGGTCTGTGCCACACAGTCTCTGCTGAAGAAGGATTCATTGATGCTGGATAAGGTGTGGATTGTGGAAGGGACATTTCAAGCTCTGACCTCACCTGGTGACCCCGGGAGCTGGGAGTTTCCCGGGACTGTGAGGGGGGGACAGGTGTCACTGGACAATGCTGATGACGTGTCTCCCCTGGACACTTTCACTGATACATTCACTGAGAAACTCTGTCCTGTTCACCACACAGCCAATTCAGGGGAGTCCCTGACACTAATACGATAGCAAAATACTGCGGATGCTGGAAATCCGAAATAACAACAGAAAACGCTGGAAAAGCTCAGCAGGCCAGGCAACATCCGTGGAGAGAGAAATAGAGTCAACGTTTTGGGTCAAAACCCTTCGTCAGAACTGAGAGAAAAGGCAGGAAATGAAACAAAAGGCAGTTTGGGGCCTGGGAAATGGGGGAGTGGAAGAAAGAAGAGACATTAAGAGATATTCAAGGTGAGACGAGATAGTCAAGAAACAAACAATGGCTCTAGATGAAGTGTGAAATGCGCTGGCAGAAAGAGAGACAACTGCCATGTGGGAGAGAGAAACAAAAGGAAAAGTCACAGACCAAAAGTGTGGATAAAAAATATAACAGGAGCCGAGGTTATGATCTGAAATTGTTGAACTCGATATTGAGTCCGGAAGGCTGTAAAGTGCCTAATCAGAAGATGAGGTGCTGTTCCTCGAGTTTACGGTGAGCTTCCGTGGAACAATGCAAGAGCCCGAGTACAGTGAGGTCTGAGTGGGAATGGAACGGTGAATTAAAGTGACAGGCGACCGGAAGCTCGGGGTCACCCTTACGGACTGAACGGAGGTGTTCTGCAAAGCGGTCACCCAATCTGCGTTTGGTCTCCCCAATGTGGAGGAGACCACATCGTGAGCAGCGAATACAGTATACTAGATTGCAAGAAGTACAAGTAAATCGCTGTTTCACCTGGAAGGGGTGTTTGGGGCCCTGGACAGTGGGAAGGGGGGAGGTATATGGGCAGGTGTTGCATCTCCTGCGCTTGCACGGGAAGGTGCCGGGGAAGAGGTGCTGGCGGTGATAGAGGAGTGGACTAGGCTGTCTTGGAGGGAGCAGTCCCTACGGAATGCTGAAAGGGGAGGGGAAGATACATCTGGTGGTGTAATCACGTTGGAGGTGGCGGAAATGGCAGAGGATGATCCGTTGAATGTGGAGGCTGGTGGGGTGAAAGGTGAGGACAAGGGGAACGCTATCGTGGTTCCGGGAGGGAGGGGCAGGGGTGAGGGCTGAAGTGTGGGAGATAGAAAGGACCCGGTCGAGGGCCGTGTCAACCATGGTAGAGGGGAATCCTCAGTTGAGGAAAAAGGAAGACATGTCAGAAGCACTGGTGTGGAAGGTGGCATTGTCGGAGCAGATACGGCGGAGACGGAGAAACTGGGAGAATGGAATAGAGTCCTTACAGGAGGCAGGGTCGGAGGATGTGTAGTCCAGGTAGCTGTGGGAGTCAGTGGGCTTGTAGTGAATGTTGGTCAATAACCTATCCCCACAGATGGAGAAGTCGAAGGGAAGGGAAGAGTCGGAGATGAACCATGTGAAGGTGAGGGAAGGGTGTAAAGTGAATGAAATTGTCTAGTTCAGGGCGAGAGCAGGAAACGGCACCGATACAGTCATCAATGTACCGGAAAAAGAGGTGAGGGAGGGGACCCGAGAAGGACTGGAACATAGAAGATAGGAGCAGGAGTAGGCCATTCGGCCCTTCGAGTCTGCTCCGCCATTCAATGAGATCATGGCTGATCATCCAAATTCAGTACCCTGTCCCTGCCTTCTCCCCATATCCCTTGATCCCTTTACCCTTAAGAAATATATCCAACTCTTTCTTGAATATATTTAATGAACAGGCCTCCACCGCCCTCTGTGGCAGAGAATTCCACAGGTTCACCACTCTCTGGGTGAAGAAATTCCTCCTCATTTCAGTCCTAAATGGCTTACCCCTTATCCTTAGATTATGACCCCTGGTTCTGGACTCCCCGGCCATCAGGAACATCCTTCCTGCATCTCGTCTGTCCAGGCCTGACAGAATTTTATAGATTTCAAAGAGATCCCCTCTCAATCTTCTAAACTCCAGTGAGTATAAGCCCAATCGACACAATCTCTCCTCATACGTCATTCCTGCCATCCCAGGTATCGGCCTGGTGAATCTTCGCTGCACTCCCTCCATGGCAAGAACGTCCTTCCTCAGGTAAGGCGACCAAAACTGCACACAATACTCAAGGTGTGGTCTCACCAAGGCCCTGTACAACTGTAGCAAGACATCCTTGTTCCTGTACTCGAACCCTCTCGCTACGAAGGCCAACATACCATTTGCCTCTTAACCGCCTGCTGCACCTGCATGCTTACCTTCAGCGACTGGTGCACAAGAACACACAGGTCTCTTTGTACTTCCCCTTCTCCCAATCTATTGCCATTCAAATAATAATCTGCCTTCCTGTTTTTGCCACCAAAGTGGATAACCTCACATTTATCCACATTATAGTACATTTGCCATGTTTCTACCCAATCACCCAACCTGTCCAAATCGTACTGGAGTTTCACGGCATCCTCCTCACAGCTTACCCTCCCACCCAGCTTTGTGTCGTCTGCAAATTTGGAGATATTACATCCAATTCCCTCGTCCAGATCATTAATATATATTGTGAACAGCTGGGGTCCTAGGACCGATCTTTGCGGTACCCCACTAGTCACTGCCTGCCACTTGGAAAACGACCCGTTTATTCCAACTCTTTGCTTTCTGTCCGCCAACCAGTTCTCTATCCAAGTCAATACCTTGCCCCCAATACCATGTGCCTTACTTTTGCATGCTAATCTCTTATGTGGGACCTTATCGAAAGCCTTCTGAAAGTCCAAATACACCACATCCACTGGTTCTCCCTTATCTGTTATACCAGTTACATCCTCAAAAAACTTCAGTGGATTAGTCAAGCATGATTTACCTTTTGTAAATCCATGTTGACTTTGTCCGATCCTGTCACTGCTTTTCAAGTGCTCTGCTATTACATCTTTTATAACAGACTCTAGCATTTTCCCCACTACCGATGTCAGGTTTACCGGTCTATAATTCCCCGCTTTTTCTCTACCACCTTTTTTGAATAGTGGGGTAACATTAGCTACCCTCCAATCCATGGGTACTGTTCCAGAGTCTATCGAGTTCTGGAAGATGACCAGCAATGCATCTACTATTTCTAGGGACACTTCCTTAAGTACCCTAGGATGTAGATTATCAGGCCCTGGGGATTTATCGGCCTTCAGTCCCATCAATTTTCCTAACACCATTTCCCTACAGATACTGATTTCTTTCAGTTCCACCCTTTCATCAGGCCCTATGTTCCCCGGCATCTCTGGGAGGTTATTTGTGTCCTCCTTTGTGAAGACAGAACCAAACTATGAATTTAGTTGGCCTGCCATTTCTCTGTTTCCCATTATAAGTTCCCCTGATTCTGACTGCAAGGGACCTACGCTTGACTTCACCAATCTTTTTCTCTTCACATATCTATAAAAGCTTTTACAGTCAGTTTTTATGTTCCCAGCAAGCTTACTCTCATATTCTATTTTCCCTTTCTTAATTAATCCCTTTGTCCTCCTTTGTTGAATCCTAAACTGCTCCCAATCCTCAGGATTATTGCTTTTTCTGGCCAATTTATATGTCCTCTCCTTGGATCTTATGCTATCCCTAATTTCCCTTGTTAGCCATGGTTGAATCACCTTTTTTGTTTTATTTTTATGCCAAATTGGGATGAAAAAATTCTGTAGCTCATCCATTCAGTCTTTGAATGTTTGCCATTGCCTATCCACCGTCAACCCTTTGAGTGCCATTCCCCAATCAATCCTACCCAACTCGCTCCTCAGACCATCGTAGTTTCCTTTATTCAAATTGAGGACCCTAGTCTCTGAGTCAACTACTTCATTCTCCATCTTAATGAAGAATTCGATCATATTATGATTGCTCCGACCCAAGGGGCCTCGTACAACAAGATTGCTAATGAATCCTTTCTTGTTACATAATACCCAGTCTAAGATGGCCTGATCTCTGGTTGGTTCCTCGACATATTGGTCCAGGAAACCATCCCGTAAACACTCCAGGAATTCCTCCTCCACAGTATTGTTACTAATTTGGTTGGCCCAATCTATATGTAGATTAAAGTCACCCATGATGACTGCCGTGCCCTTATTGCACGCTTCTTTAATTTCCCTTTTCATGCAATGTCTGCATTATTACCTGAGCCACGAGCAAATTGGCATAAGGTAAATAACATTAGAGAGATGAATGCGTGGCTCAAAGACTGGTGTGGGAGAAATAGGTTTCAATTCCTGGGGCACTGGCACCAGTACTGGGGAAAGTGGGATCTGTATTGTTGGAACGGTCTTCACCTGAACCGTGCTGGGACCAGTGTTCTGGTGAGTTGTATAACTAGGGCGGCAGAGAGGGCTTTAAACTAAATATTGGGGGCATGGGATCAAATTTGGGAAGATGTGGTAATTCAAATATTAGAGACAAGGCAAGAGAGAAAGGTATTAATATGGAAAATGATAAACAGACAGTGACAGGAAGGGATAGAGAGTACAAATCTAAGAGTAAATCAACAGATAAGGCTAGAGGTTACAAAAATAATAAAAGGACAAAACTAAAGGCTCTGCATCCGAATGCACGTAGCATTCGAAACAAAGCATATGAACTGATAGTGCAAATAGAAATAAATAAATATGATCTGATCGCCATTACAGAAACATGGCTGCAGGATGACATAGATTGGGACCTGAATATTGAAGGGTACATGACATTTAGGAAGGACAGGAAGGTGGGAAAAGATGGAGGGGTGGCTCTGTTAATTAATGATGCTATTAGCACAATAGAGGGATAACCTAAGTTCAGGAAACTAGGATGTAGAAGTGGTTTTGGTAGAGATGAGAAATAATAAAGGCAAAAAAAAAAAGTCACTTGTGGGAGTGGTGTACAGGCCCCCTAACAGTAACCACATGGTAGGATGGAGTATAAAGGAAGAAATAATGGGAGCTTGTCAGAAGGGTCTGGCAATAATCATGGGGGATTGGGATTTTAATCTGCAGATAGACTGGAACAATCAGATGGGCAAAGGTGGCATAGATGAGGAGTTCATGGAATGTTTTCGGGATAGTTTCTTGCAACAGCACGTTCTGGAGCCAACCAGAGAGCAGGCTATAATAGACCTGGTATTGTGCAACGAGATAGGATTAATTAATGACCTCATAGTGAAGGTGCCCCTAAATAGCAGCGATCGTAACATGATTGAATTTTACATTCAGTTTGAGAGAGAGAAGAATGGGTGCAAGACTAGTATTTTAAACTTAAATAAGGGCAATTATGAGGGCATGAAAGCAGAGCTAGCTAAAGTGAACTGGCAAATTAGGTTAAGGGATAGGTCAATAGAGTTGCAGTGGCAGACATTTAAGGAGATATTTCAAAATACACAGAATATATACATTTCAACAAAGAAAAATTCCACGGGGAGGACCCACCATCCGTGGTTAACTAAAAAAGTTAAAGATAGTATTAAACTTAAAGAAAAAGCATATAATTGTGCAAAGATGGGTGGCAGGTCAGAAGATTGGACAGAATATAAAAAAACAGCAAAAAATGACTATAAAAGATTAATAGGAGAGAGAAAGCTAACTAGAAATATAAAAACAGATAGTAAGCATTTCTATAGATATTTTAAAAAGAAAAGAGTTAACATAGTGAGCATTGGTCCTATAAAAAGTGAGTCTGGGGAATTAATAATGGAAAATAAGGAGATGGCAGTTGAATTGAACAGGTATTTTGCATCGGTCTTCACTATAGAGGATACAAGTAACATCCCAGAAATTGCTGTAAATCAGGAAATGGAAGGGAGGGAGGAACCCAAGTAAATTACAATCACCAGGGAAGTGGTACTGAGCAAATTGTTGGAGCTGCGGGCTGACAAGTCCCTGGGTCCTGATGGACTTCATCCTAGGGTCTTAAAAGAACTGGCTAGTGAGATAGTTGATGTGTTGGTTTTAATTTTCCAAAATTCCCTAGATTCGGGGAAGGTTCCATTAGATTGGAAAATAGCGACTGTAACTCCTTTATTCAAAAAGGGAGGGAGACAGAAAGCAGGAAACTACAGGCCAGTTAGCTTAACATCTGTCATAGGGAAGATGTTAGAAGCTATTATTAAAGACGTTATAGCAGGGCATTTAGAAAAGTTCAAAGTAATCAGGCAGAGTCAACATGGTTTTGTGCAAGGGAAATCATGTTTAACCAATTTATTGGAGTTCTTTGAGGAAGTAACATGTGCTGTGGATGAAAGGTAACCAGTGGATGTACTGTACTTAGATTTCCAGAAGGCATTTGATAAGGCGTCACACATATTGGCATGGATAGAAGATTGGCTAGCTAACAGGAAACAGAGTAGGCATAAATGGGTCATTTTCTGATTGGCAAAATGTAACGAGTGGTGTGCCACAGGGATCAGTGCTGGGGCCTCAACTTTTACAATTTATATAAATGACTTGGATGAAGGGACCGAAGGTATGGTTGCTAAATTTGCTGATGACAAAGATAGGTAAGAAAGTAAATTGTGAAGAGGACATAAGGAGGCTACAAAGGGATATAGATAGGTTAAGTGAGTGGGCAAAGATCTGGCAAATGGAGTATAATGTGGAAAAATGTGAAGTTGGCCATTTTTCCAGGAAGAATAAAAAAGAAGCATATTATCTAAATGGTGAGAGATTGCAGAGCTCTGAGATGCAGAGGGATCTGGGTGTCCTAGTGCATGAATTGCAAAAGGTTACTGTGCAGGTACAGCAAGTAATTAGGAAAGCTAATAGAATGTTATTGTTTATTGCGAGGGGAATTGAATACAAAAGTAGGGAGGTTATACTTCAGTTATACAGGGCATTGGTGAGACCACATCTGGAGTACTGTGTACAGATTTGGTCTCCTTATTTAAGGAAGGATGTAAATGCATTGGAAGCAGTTCAGAGAAGGTTTACTGGACTAATACCTGGAATGGATGGGTTGTCTTATGAGGAAAGGTTGGACAGGCTAGGCTTGTATCCACTGGAGTTTAGAAGAATAAGAAGTGACTTGATTGAAACATAAGATCCTGAGGGGTCTGGACAGGGTGGATGTAGAGAGGATGTTTCCTCTTGTGGGAGAATCTAGAACTAGGGGTCAATTTTTAAAATAAGGGGTCACCCATTTAAGACAGATGAGGAGAAATTTTTTCTTTGAGGGCTGTGTGTTGTGTCCGAGAGTAATAAGACACCAGACTGCAGGGGAATGGTACAACAGGTGTTTACTCAACGTGGCTCACTCTGGAACTGAACTGTACAGATTACTACTCAGTGCTATATACAGGTGTGGTCACTGCCGGTACTGCAGTATACATGAGCTGTAAAAAGTAGTTCCCCCCTTAAAGGTATATACATTACAATTCCTCCCCTTTTAGATTAACAGTACCATAACACTCATTTAACAATTAAATATCAAACTAATTACAATTAACACTTTTAACATACAACGTTAGCTGAAAATAGTCTATTTATATATTCAGTCTTTGGGGAGGCTTCCTGATCCTTTCTGGATAGCGCCTTTCCCGAGTGTCTTGCTCTTGGTGCGGAGGCGATTCTGGCACCCTGTCGTCGGTTGGTTCATCAGCTTCCGATGCTACTGTTTCTGGGGTAGATGCGACCTGTACGTCGGGTTCCTCACCAGGTACGTATGGGCGAGACATTGGGTTGACTTGTTCCTGTGACTCTAGGATCTGGTCAGCATGGCATCTCTCGATGTTCTCCCCAACGTCCACTGTGTACATTAGTGGGCCCTGCCGTGTGTATATCGTTCCTGGCTGCCATTTTTCTGTTCGGTAGTTGTGGCCCAAGACTGGTTGCCCTACATTGAAGCTCCTTGTTGACTTCTCATGGATGTGCTGGAATTGCTTACACTCAACATCTCTTCGTACGTTTGGTCTGAGCAAATCCAGGCGAGATCGTAACCTTCGGTTAAAGAACATCATGGCCGGGGCCTGGTTGGTGACTGCATGTGTCGCATTCCGGTAGGCGAACAGGAAATTGTCCACTTTATGCTGCAGTCGAATGTTATCATTGTACATAGCCTTTATTGCCTTCTTAAAGGTTTGTACGAATCTCTCAGCCAATCCATTTGTGGCTGGATGATACGGGGCGGATGTGTAATGCCTTACCCCATTCTTCTTCATAAACCTCCGGAACTCTTCGGACACAAACTGTGGTCCGTTATCGGAGCAAATCTGTTCTGGCAAGCCATTCCTGGCAAAAATGGTCCGTAGGACTGCAATAGTTTTCTCCGTGGTGGTGGAGTACATTTTGATGACCTCAGGCCATTTCGAGTGCGCATCCACGTCTATTAAAAACATTGAGTCCATGAATGGACCAGCAAAATCAATATGCACCCGTTGCCATGGAGATGAGGGCCACTCCCATGGGTGTAGAGGGGCATGTGGTGGTGCATTTTGGACTTTCTGGCATCCTGAGCAGCTCTTGGTCAGGTCCTCGATTTGTTTATCGATTCCCAGCCACCACACAAGCCCTGGCAAGGCTTTTCATTTTTACCCCTCCCAGATGACCCTCATGAAGCTCATTGAGCACTCTATCCCTTAACTTGGGTGGAATTACCACTCGGAATCCACACATCAAGGTCCCCCGGCACACTGACAGTTGTTCTCTTCTTGTCGAGAATGCTGGCAACAGTGAGTCGCCATGTGCTGGCCATCCCTTCACCGTCAAATCATATACCAGAGACAGTGTCGGGTCATTTCGGGTCTCCTGTTCTATACGAGTGTTGGTTACCGGTAGGTATTCAACTATAGTCGAATGAAATATTTCGACAGGATCCACTGCTGGTGCTTCCTCCGCAGTAGGCAGTGGCAGGCGTGATAGCCCATTAGCATTTCCATGCTGTTTCGTGCCCTTATATTCAATCTCATAGTGGTGCGCCCCTAGAAAGAGTGACCATCTTTGTAGTTGTTGCGCAGTCATCACCGGAATGCCCTTCTTTGGATTAAAAATGGAGACAAGAGGCTGGTGGTCAATCAGCAAGGTGAATTTCTGCCCGTGCAGATAGTGATTGAACTTTTTCACTCCCCACACTAGGCTGAGGACCTCCCTGTCAATCTGGGCGTAGTTACGCTCGGCTGAGGTTAGTGATCTTGACGCAAAGGCTATTGGCCTCTCTGAGCCGTCCGAGAATTTGTGCGACAGCACCGCTCCAATGCCGTAGGGTGACGCATCACACGCCAACCGAATTGGTAGTGCTGGGTTGAAATGGGCCGATACCTCTTTCGATGTGATTAGTGTTTTGCTCTTCTGGAAAGCTCGTTTACATTTGTCACGCCACTTCCATGACACCCCAGTTTGCAGTAGGATGTTCAGTGGGTGTAGTATTGTAGACAAATTTGGCAAGAACTTATGGTAGTAGTTTACCAGCCTGAGGAACGACCTCAGTTGTGACATGTTTTCCGGTGCTGGAGCCTTGACTACTGCCTCAATCTTTTCTGGGGACTTATGTAACCCCTCTTTATCGATAACGTGGCCACAATACGAGATCTGTTTTTTAAAAAACTCGCATTTGAGGCAGTTAGCTCGGAGCCCATATTCCTTCAATCTAGTGAGCACCTGCTCCAGGTTGGCGAGGTGATCACTGTCATTTTCGCCTGTGACCAGGATGTCGTCCAAATAACACTGGGTCCCTGGGATCCCTTGCAGGACTTGTTCCATTGCCCTCTGCCAAATAGCCGGAGCTGATGCTACCCCGAATACCAGCCGGTTGTATTGGTAGAGACCTTTATGGGTGTTGATTGTGAGGTATTTTTTTGATGCTTCTTCTACCTCCATTTGCAGATACGCCTGGGCCAGATCAATCTTAGTGAAGCGTTTCCCTCCAGATAGCGAGGCGAAAATATCTTCAATCCGCGGAAGTGGATATTATACGGTGTGAAGGACCGGGTTCACTGTTACCTTAAAGTCCCCACAGATGCGAACCTTCCTTGGTTCCCCAGGCGTGCTGCTCAACGACTTTTTCATCACAGGGACGATGGGTGTAGCCCACTCGCTCCAGTCTACCTTGGACAGTACTCCTGAACGTTCGAAACTCTCCAGCTCTGCTTCGACGGCTGGGCGGATCGCATAAGGTACCGGTCTGGCCTTAAAAAATTTTGGGCTTGCGTTTTCTTCGATTTTAATTGTTGCTGTCATGCCTTTGTGTTCCGAGTCCTTGCTGGAACACTTCTTGCGCATCGGTTAGGATCTTTGACAGTTGCCCAGGTGTGACGTCGTCATCCTTTTTGGCAGCCACAGTCAGTGCTTGTATGCAATGCCAATCCAGCTGTATTTTCCGGATCCATTCACATCCCAGTAATGGTGGTCCTCCATCTTGCAATACATACAGGTCTAGTTTTGGTGTTTCCTTACCGTTATATATAACGGTCACCCTTATTTTTCCTTTGGGGTAGACTTTTTGCCCCGTGTATGTCTTCAAAATAATTTTTGTGTCTCTCAAGGGTATGTGTGAGAATAGCCGCTCGTAGTCCTGTCGGTTTATGACTGTTAGGGCTGATCCTGTCCAATTCCATTTTTACCTGGACTCCGGCTATCTTGAGAGTGACCCAAATGGTTCGGTGATCCTCCGTTTTGATCACATTATGCAGTTTCAGACAACTCAGCTCCCTGTTTTCGGAGTCGGTATCACTCTTTTGTTCATCGGAACTATTCTCCGTCACCTTCTGTACCTTCTTGTACTTTTCTTTTGGAGATTTCTTATTGCTGGCTTTCTTTCCGAACCTGCAGACTCGTGCTATGCGTCCTACTTTTCCACACTGTCTGCACACTTTGTCTTTGAACCAGCAATCATTGTGGTCGTGTTGTTCTGCCGCAGCGATAGCACTTCTCTGTTCTGTATGACATTTCGTTTGTGCCATATTTTTGCGGTCTCTGTTGTATCTCTGCAGCGCCCCGTGCTGCTGCTTCATATGATACCGCAATGCTGAAAGCCTTGTCCAGCGTAAGGTCCTTTTCAGATAAAAGCAGTTTCTGGGTTCCTTCACTTTGAAGCCCACACACAAACTTGTCCCTTAAGGTATCTGCCAGTCCCGTTCCAAACTGGCAGTGTTTCGATAGTTTGCGCAGTTCTGTGAAATATTCAGCATTGCTTTCATCCTTATGCTGGTTCCGTTTGTGAAACTTGAATCTTTCTGCTATCAGCAGCGGAGTGGGGTTTAAATGTTCCTGTAGTATCATCACTATGTCTCCAAAACTCTTTTCCACTGGCTTCGCTGGGGTTACTAGATTTCGTAATAAGCCATACGTCTTTGCACCCATTAAATTTAACAATACTGGTGCTTTCTTGTCATCTGACACCTCATTTGCCTTGCAGTATACCTCTATTCGTGCGACATATGTAGTCCAATCTTTGACTTCATTGTCAAATGTGGTGATACTGCCACTCTTCGGCATTTTGGGTGTCGTTTAAAATGGCTTAAAATGGCATCTCCCGCACTTTCCTTCCTCCCCCGCTGCTGCCAACGCCGCTCTCCGTGGTCCTCGTGGCAATGGCGGCACCCTGTAGGTTTCGCGTGCTTCTCCTGCGCTGCTGCCAACTGATGTGCCAAATAACTGCCCGAATCCGTGAAGTTAAAGTTTAAGACTGAAGGCTTTTATTAAGTAAGAATCATGGCAGAGTTAACAGAGTTCATCATCGACCGAGCCCTTGGTAGAACATACCAGAAGAGGGGCGGGGCCAGGGAGGAGCATTAGTGCTTCCCCCCGGTGCAACATTCCAGACATTACAAGCACAAGTACAAATATCAGAACACAGTTATTTCATCACACCAACGCCGCTCTCAGCAGTCCTCGTGGCAATGGCGGCGCCTCGTGGGTTTCTGCACGTCTCTCTCCCTCTCCTCGATGCTGCTCGGCCCCTGAACACCGGCTGCGCCCTGTGCGCTCTGCCCTCTCTCTCTCTCTCTCTCTCTCTCCCCCGTCGACGCTGCTCGGCCCTTTGCTGTGCCGCTCGGTTGGGCTCTAGCCCGCCACTGTCCAGGAAGGGTCTGCGCACTACCTGTTGCCAGCCCATTTCGCTGGACCACCGCGACTGGAAAGCCAAGCCTGGCTCTCAACAGCCTCCCCCGCAATTCTCGAGTCTCTGCTGGATGACTGGGCAGTTGCCCGTGGTCGACGCCCGTGTCTCTGGCCTTGACCTCCAATCTACTGGCTCCAGGAACGAATCCCTGGGAGGTGATGCAGAGTTGCAGGTAGGATCGAATTTGTCTCGTCACCATTGTTGTGTCCGAGAGTAATAAGACACCAGACTGCAGGGGAACGGTACAACAGGTGTTTACTCAACGTGGCTCACTCTGGAACTGAACTGTACAGATTACTACTCAGTACTATATACAGGTGTGGTTACTGCCGGTACTGCAGTATACATGAGCTGCAAAAAGTAGTTCCCCCCCCTTAAAGGCATATACATTACAACGTGAGTCTTTGGAACTCTCTTCCTCAGAGGGCGGTGGAAGCAGAGTCTTTGAATATTTTTAAGGCAGAGGTAGATAGATTCTTGATAAGCAAGGGGGTGAAAGGTTATCAGGGGTAGGCTGGAATGTGGAGTAATCGGATCAGCCATGATCTTATTGAATAGCGGAGCAGGCTCAAAGGGCTGAGTGGCCTACTCCTGCTCCTAATTTGTATGTACTTTAGTCACCTCTTCAAAAAATTCAATCAGGTTCATCAGGCACGTCCTACTCTTTACAAATCCATGCAGACTCTCTCCGATCAGCGGAAAATTTTCAAGGTGTTCAGTCACTGTATCCTTAATTATAGGCTCTAGTAATTTCCTGACAACAGATGTTCGGCTAACTGCTCTAATTCCCTGGTTTCCCTCTCTCACCCTTCTTAAATAGTGGAGTGACATGTGCAATTTTTCAATTTAAAGGAATGGCTCCCGAATCGAGAGAACTCTGGAAGATTATAGTTAGAGCATCTGGAATGTTCTCACCTACTTCCTTTAAAACACTGGACTGGAAACCATCTGGTCCTGGGGATTTGTTACTCTTTAATAACATTATTTTCTTCATTACTGTTATTTTGCTTCCATTAATTTTGCTGAGTCCCTGTCCGATTCAATGTTAGTTTCCTTGGGATGTCCGGCATGCTATCCTCTTCCTCTACTGTAAATACTGATGCAAAGTAATTATTCAACAAGTCCGCCATTTCATTATTTTCATTGACAATATCACTGTTATCAGTTTTCAAGGGGACTACATTGCTCCTGACCACCCATACATTGCTCCTGACCACCCATACATTGCTCCTGACCACCCATACATTGCTCCTGACCACCCATGTGGCCAACTCCTGCTCCTATTTCTTATGTTCTTATATTGTCCAGGATGCTGAGTGCAAGAAATGTATGTGTTAGACAGATGAAATGGAGCCTTCTTAAGACTATACCTGGAGTAACTGATGATCAGAAACAATGTGGACAGTTGCAGAGATAAGGAACTAAGGACTGCAAACTGATCAGAGATTCTTTGATGTTTGATAATTTAAACATAGAGTTTGGAATGGAAATCATAACAACAACAACAACAACTTGTATTTATATAGTGCCTTTAACGTAGTAAAATGTCCCAAGGCGCTGCACAGGAGTATTTTAAGACAAAAAATTTGACACAGATCCACATAAGAATAAATTTAAGGTAGGTGACCAAAAGCTTGGCCAGAGGTAGGTTTTAAGGAGCGTCTTAAAGGAGGAAAGAGAGGTAGCGAGGCGAACATATCAAAAAAAATTGTTCTACAAAGGTTTTCGGGAGAACCACGAACGCTGTCAGAACAAGATGCTGCAGGAAAGGAAACTTTGTTTTCTCTCCAAGACAAAGAATCTGATCAATCCTTTATCTTGAGTTTGACGCACTAGGAAGGAATAGGTTTGTTGAAAAGTTACTATTTTCTTTCTGGTACAAACACTCACGTTGTACGTCAAATTAAATTCTTTAAAGTTAGAAAATAACTACAGTGCCTTGATTTATTTCTTAGCCTTTTGTATTCTGAGCAAGAGATAAAAGTAATCCTACACCAGTGGGAATGAGATTCAGGTTCTGGCTTCCTCTGCATTGCCCCAACAACACCCCTTCTCTGCGGCTTCAAATGATCTCCCCTATTGCAGCTTGAGGTCATTAAACATTCACCTACTCACCAATAATCAGCTCCCTGATGCTCCGCTCAGCTTCTGCCAGAACCACTCGGCTCCAGAGCTCACCACAACCTTGATCCTGAACTTTTTACTAAAAGGGTGGTGAGCATGTGGAACATGGCTGGTGGAACAAGATCGAATGGGTTCTAAGAAAGAACTAGACAGGTTTCTGACAACAAATGGGATTCGGGGTTATCAAAAATGTATCAAAGGAACACTGGATAGGTGGTCTGGATGGGCCGAAGGCCTGCTCCTACCTAAAACTGTTAATCTGAACACAAGACCTGAATGCCAGGAGTGGAGAGAGAGTAGCTTTCCTCGACTTGGAATGATTGGAGTGTCCTGGTCATGAACTACCAACATGATACACTGCAGCAACTCACCAAGGCTTCTTCTACAGTGCCTCCCCAGCTACCTCCACCACCGAGAAGGACTAGAGCCTGCTGCCCTTAGGAACACCATCACCTCCAAGTTTCCCTCCAAGTCACACACTGTCCCAACTTGGACATATATCATCCGTTCCTTCATCATCGCTATATCATAATCCTGGAACTGCCTACCTAGCAGCATCTTCACCACGTGGACTGCAGTGGTTTAAGAAGTAGGCTGACCACCACCTTCTCAAGGGAAACTAAGGATGGGCAATATATGTTGTGCTTGCTAGTGACATCCACGTCCCAAGAATGAATAAAAAGGAACGAGCTGCAGCCCAGAGAAGTGTAGCCCCAGGATCTTGGTCAAATTAAGTGAATCATTATTTCTGACACATAACCATCCAGTTGAGTGATGCCTCTGAAAGGATCCATAGAATAGAGTCATAGAATTGTTAAAGCAGAATAGGAGGCCATTCGGCCCATTGAGCCTGTGCCAGCTCTCTGCAACAACACTTCAGCTAATCCCATTCTCCCGCCCTTTCCCCATAGCCCTGCAATTTTTTTCTTTCATCTACTTGTCCAATTCCCTTTTGAAAGCCATGATTGAATCTGCCTCCACCACCCTTTCAGGCACTGCATTCCAAATCATAACCACTCGCTGCGTAAAGTTTTTTTTCCTCATGTTGCCCTTGGATCTTCTGCCAATCACCTTAAATCTGTGCTCTGTTTCTCCACCCTTCTGTCAATGGGAACAGTTTACCTCTATCTACTCTGTCTAGACCCCTCTTGATTTTGAGCACCTCTATCAAATTTTCTCTCAATCTTCTCTGTTCTAAGGAGAACAACCCCAGCTTCTCCAGTCTATACATGTAACTGTAATTCCTCATCCCTGGAACCATTCTTGTCTTTTCTGCACCTTCTCCAAGGCCTTCACATCCTTCCTAAAGTGCGGTGCCAGAATTGGACACAATACTCCAGTTGAGGCCGAACCAGTGTTTTATTAAGGTTCATCATAACTTCCTTGCTTTTGTACTCTGTGCCTCTATTTACAGAGCCCAGGATCCCGTATACTGTTTTAATTGCATTCTCAACCTGTCCTGCCACCTTCAATCATTTGTGCACATGCACCCCCAGGTTTCTCTGTTCCTGCACCCACTTTACAATTGTACCCTTTAGTTTTTATTGCCTCTTGTTCTTTCTACCAAATGTATCATTTTGCACTTTTCTGCATTGAATTTCATCTGCCACATGTCCGCCCAGTCCACCAGCCTGTCTGTGTCCTCTTGAAGTATATCCCTATCTTCCTCACTGTTCACTATACTTCCAAGTTTTGTGTCATCTGCAAATATTGAAATAGTGCCCTATACACCCAACTCCAAGTCATTAATATATATCAAGAAAAGCAGTGGTCCTAGTACCAACCCCTGGGAACACCACTGTATACCTTCCTCCAGTCCAAAAAAACAACCGTTTAGCACCACTCTGTTTCCTATCACTTAGCCAATTTTGTATCCATGCTGCCACTGTGCCTTTTATTCCATGTGCTGCAACTTTGCTGGCAAGCCTATTATGTTGCACTTTATCAAACACCTTTTGGAAGTCCGTGTACACCACGTCAACACATTGCCCTATCAACCCTCTCTGTTACTTCATCAAAAAACTCGATCAAGTTAGTTAAACCCGATTTGCCTTTAACAAATCCATGTTGGCTTCCATTAATTAATCCACACTTGTCTAAGTGACTGTTAATTTTTGAACAAGGATGTAGCATTTGCAATTCTCCAGTCCTCTGGCACCATCCCCGTATCCAAGGAGGATCGGAAGATTATGGCCAGTGCCTCTGCAATTTCCACCTTTACTTCTCTCAGCATCCTAGGATGCATCCCTGGTGACTTATCTACTTTAAGCAGAGCCAGCCTTACTAGTACCTCCTTTATCAATTTTTAGCCCATTCAATATTTCAACTACCTCCTTTTTTACAGATGCAAAGTACTCATTTAGTACCTCTGTCATGCCTCTGCGTAGGGCTCCTTTTTGGCCCCACCCCTCCTTTTACTAACCGTTTACTATTTATATGCCTATAGAAGACTTTTGGATTCATTTTTGTTAGCTGCCAGTCTAGTCTCATACTCTTTTCTTTGCCCCTCTTTTATTTGTTTTTTACTTCCCCTTTGAACTTTTAATATTCAGCCTGGTTCTCACTTGTATTCTCAACCTGACATCTGTCATAGGCCACTTTTTTCTGCTTCATCTTACTCTCTCTACTTTGTTCGTCATCCAGGGAGCTCTGGCTTTTGTTGCCCTGCCTTTCCCCCTCATGGGAATGTACCTGACCCACCTCTTCTTTAAAGGCAGCCCATTGTTCAAATGCAGTTTTGCCTGCCAATCTTTGATTCCAATTTACCCGGGCCAGGTCCGTTCTCAATCCACAGAAACTGTCCCTCCTCCAATTAGATATTTTGGGGGAGAAATTCGGTTGTTAGCGCCGCCGATTAACGCCTAAAGAGGCTGAGAAGTGGGGTGCTAGCCAATTTCCGGCTGGGCGCAGGGAGCCTAGCGCCTCGCCCTATATTGAGCATGCATTTAGCACTGGCGCAAAATCTTAGCGCCCGCTCACGGGCGCAGGCAGATTATGATGTCATTTGAGTGTGCAACGCCTTTTGGGCGCCCCGGACCGAAAATTCAGTGGCGCCCCCCTCCGTAGCGCCTGGCGCTAATAGTGGCAGCTTACCTGGAACCTTACCCAATCGCTCTCGGCCTGCGGGGGCGTTATTTAAAGGGGACTGGTGTGGTTTAAAAGCAGCAGCCATTTCTGGAGCACAACTTCTTCGAGTTACAAAGAGTTGCTGAGCTGCACACAGAGAGCCTTTTCACTACTGAGCCTGCGCAGGCAGAGGAACTTCAGCCTTCTGACCATCGCCTTGCTGTTGGTGAGCATTTACAATGGGAAAATTTCCTGTGCGCACTTATTATGGGGCTGCATTGGAGGGGAACGCCCTGCTGCTGAATCATCCGGAAAGGGCACTGAGACGCTGGGAGAGGGGGGCGGGAATGGCCAGATGGAGGAGGGCCAACAGACGTCGCCACACCAGACCTTGTGCTGGCAGGGTTTTCTGACAGCAGTTTTCCAACATGAACATATCGGAGGAGCAGTGTGTCAGAATGCTGCGATTTAGAAAGGAGGTGGTGACTGAGCTGTGCCACCTGCTTCGGACAGATCCGCAGCCTCGGATAAGGTGCAGGACATCTCTGTCGGTGGCTGTGATGATGACTGTTGCCCTGAACTTCTACGCGAGCGGCTCTTTTCAGGCTGCATCTGGGGACATAGCCAGCATCTCGCAGTTTGTGGTGCATTGCTGCATCCGTCACATGACTGATGCCCTGTTTAAAAGGAGGCGGCAGTACATCTCCTTCCCAATGACCCCGGACAAGCAGCGGTTCCGCTGTCTGGACCATTCTGGAGGAGCACTGCAGTACTCGCCTGAGCGAGTCTCGCACTTCGTGGTTGTTTGCTGCATGCTCCATAGCCTCGCTATCCTACGTACCCAGCCAATGCCAGCAGACATTGACGCACCAGCAGAGGAGGAGGACCAAGATGTGAGGGAGGAACTAACTGGAAAGGCCGTGTGTTTGAGGCTGATCGGAAGTCGTTTCTAGGCCACTTTCACCGAATGCTTGTAGCCATTCCAAGAACAGGAATGGAACCGATCTCATACCCCCAAGCCTGTGAAGGGCAAGATGTATGTAAATAGCAGACATGGCCATTGTAAATGAATAAAGTGTTTTATTATGAAAAATGTGCTTCCTTCCAACATGATAAACCAATAGGAACGCAAAGCTAAACTAACACACAGACACATTAGTCACTCTCCCTCCCATGAGACTGGCCAAAACATTAATAACAATACCAACAGTTGTCCTTGGCCTTGATTCCACCTCAGCAGAGGCTTCATCACCACCCTTTACTTTTGGCTCCCTGATGGGGATCTTGGTCTCTTGCAGCTCTGGCCCCTTCCCTCCCTGCAGCTCCTCCTTAATGTCACCCCAGTGGCTGCAGCAAGGCTGGGGGAGGCCTGCTGACTCCTTGAGCGCCGATGCCCCTGAGGTGCGGCCTGGACGACCTCTGGGCCTAGAGGGCCCAGCTGCTCACTGCTCCACCTGTGCATGGGTGGAAGCAGTCTGTCCTGCAGGTGGTGGCAGCTGCAGTGGAGAAGTGCCAGTGGTGGCAGCAGGAATGCTGTCATCTTGAGAGAGGACAGCACCTCCCTGCTGCAACAACACACTGGCACTCCCACGGGGCAGCACTTCAGCATCCGGAGCAATCTGATGGAGCACAGATTACTGCCCTGCTGTGGTGCTGTGAGGGCCCCGAGTAATCCTGCCTGAGCCATCGAGGGTGGCAGCAGTCACTGGTCGCGTGGCCTCAATCTGCGTATGCAGGAGACCAGCGAGTGACTGCGTGGCAGCACTCAGCACTTGCGTGGCAGGTGCCAGTGCTTCGTTGAAGCCCTGGACAGTCCTTTCCATTGCTTCGCCGAAGCCCTGGACAGCCCTTTCCATTGCTCCGCTAAAGCCCTGGACAGACCTTTCCAATGCTGACCTGAAGTCCTGCGCACTCCGGGCCTGTGCTGCGCCGATGTCTTGGACACCCCTCGCCAGTGTCTCGATGGTTTCAGGCAACCTTGCCACTGCAGCCATGAGCTCAGTGTGCATCCGGCCAGCCTGGGCGCTCATTTCAGTGAGGGCACGCACCTTTTTCTGCCTTCGCAGCGCGTTCCTATGCAGAGCTAGACAGGTAGCTAACAACTTGATATCTTCCCATAAAAATCACAAGGCTTGACTTTTCTTGTAAAGCTTTACTGAAAGATTCTTATTATAAAACTGAAATACAACACAGAAATGGAAGCACACATTAGTATACAAGCGCATAACTGATATGCATACACAAATTTAGGTGCGCCTGAGCAACACAGTACATTTGGCATGTAAATTACCAAACACGTGGAAACACAGCTTACTGTGAATATACATTTAGCAAACTGGAAGGCATTCTCTTTAAATTAGCCCTGTACATAGTGCATCAAAATACAGCTACTAGTTAACCAGCTAGACAGAGAGCGAGCACTTCACGGCTAGCTGTGTAAGTTTGCTTACAGAGAAAAGTTACAAACTAAACATTTTCTGCAACATACAGTGTACACTAATCATCTATAGCATTGTCAAGTACTTACAGACAAATAATATCCAAGACTCAGGCGTGGGAACAATATAACTTCCCAGAGCATGTGCCGCTGTAGGTCTATAGTATATGGTAGTTTACCTTACTGCACTTACTGTGCTTTACTGCACTTTACTACGCTTTTACTGCAGTTGCTAGGTACCAAATAGCCACTAGGTGGCAGCACACAATGGGAATCGACCCAACTTACTCAAACCCCTGAATTAACTGGAAAACTAACATAAATTGCTACAGAGAGACAGCACACACCTCATCTGCACTCTGTGCAGCAGCACTGGCGGCCTGACTCACCCTCCGGGGAGACAGCACCCGAGCTTCCCCCCCCCCTGCGTTGCTGCAGCCCGCTGGTGCCTGGAGTTGCCTCCTCCTCAGAGCTGTCCCCCCCGCTTCCCTCCAGGGAAGTTGTGCCTCCAGTCTGCCGTTGGGCTGGCTCGCCTGAGGGTGCTTGGGATGTTCCGGCTTCCTCCTGGTCATCGCCTACAGAGTCACTCATAGTGGCAGCTTGAGGGCCCGCCTCCTCACCTGGCGATCCAGCATCTGAAAGCAGGAAAGTACAGGAGTGGCTTTAGCATGAGAACAGGGTGGCAGCGAGGGAGGCATAAGTGCTGCAATGTACTGTAGTGGATCGACAGTGAAAAATCATGCTGGTGGGGGGAACAAGTGGTAGGAGAGAGATCAAAAAGGTGATAGCCTTACCATCGCTGGCCACTATGGGGTCGGCAGCTCCAGAGGCGACAGGAACTTTCAGCCGGTTTCCCAAAATCATCTGCACTCTCTCCTCCAGGTGGCTGAGGATGTGCAGGTCAGGCGGGCCTCCTCCGGTACGCATCTGCTCACGCCGGTTCCTGGCCAGCTTCACCTGCAGGAGAAAGGATGGGAAGTGCTGAAACATGCTGCACAGAGCAGACATCACCTGCCCCCCATGGTTGAATAGCCCTTGCATCATTCACTGAGCAGACATCACCTGCCCCCCATGGTTGAATAGCCCTTGCATCATTCACTGAGCAGACATCACCTGCCCCCCATGGTTGAATAGCCCTTGCATCATTCACTGAGCAGACATCACCTGCCCCCCATGGTTGAATAGCCCTTGCATCATTCACTGAGCAGACATCACCTGCCCCCCATGGTTGAATAGCCCTTGCATCATGCACTGCGCAGACATCACCTGCCCCTCATGGTTGAATAGCCCTTGCATCATGCACTGAGCAGACAGCACCTGCCCCCCATGGTTGAATAGTCCTTGCATCATGCACTCAGCAGACAGCACCTGCCCCCCATGGTTGAATAGCCCTTGCATCCTGCACTCAGTAGCATGTGCGTGTGTGTTTCCTGAAAGGGCCATGGGTGCTGGCTGACTGATGGCCTTTGGGGGTTCGGGCACCCTGTAGCCATGAAGTCAGGTGCAGATGGAGGGAGGAAGATGATCATGGAAAAGGCACTCACCCTGACGACCCGAGTGAGGTTGTTGAACTTCTTCCTGCATTGAACTGCACTCCTGTGCACCACACTTCTGGAGGTCACTCTGATGGACACATCCCTCCAAGCTCGCCGGTAATCAGCATGTGGCACCCTCCTCCCATCCTCAGGGTACAGAATATCACACCGGCGTTCCACAGCACCAACCAAAGCTTCCAGTGCCACATCAATGAAGCGCTCCGCCCTCTGCCTCACCCTCTCCATGTCTTGACAGGCTGCTGCGCCTCAAGTAACTTAGCGCCGAATTTAAGGCCTGCCAGGAAGTCCTGTGTCTGGTGATCCTAATTGACCTGCCCCTTTAACAGCTGTCCGGCGCCAGTGTGTCTCGGGGTCAGTGATTATTGACAGCACCTGCGCTGCGCCCCGCTGCTGCAAAATTGGGGTGCGCCACCGGGTTAGCGCCTTAGGAGTCTCGTGCAGCGCCTGATTTAGCGCCGCAATCACCTTCAGGGGCGCTGCAACCCAATATCGCGCTAGGTGGCGCTAAATTGCGCCTGGCGCTAAACTTTGCGCTTCGCCAGGACTAGCGCCCCAAACGGGGCTATACCGAATTTCTAGCCCTTTATCTCTATATTGCTCCTTGTCCTTTTCCATAGCTAATCTAAACCTTATGAGACTATGATCACTGTTCCCTAAATGTTCTCCTACTGACACTTGATCCACCTGCCCCACCTCATTCCCCAGAAACATACCGATCATGTGGCAGAGTTAGTTCCCTTGATTTGGTCACTAATGTTTCAATCTTGTAAATGGGTTTCTCTTCGTAGAATCTAAAGTATGAAGCCCTGTGTAGTGTCCGTGTGTTGATAAAGACACTCAAGACAGGAGTTGGTTCATAGATGGTTACTAAGCAAAGTCTGGGGGGGGTTCTAATGGATATACACAATATACAGGCTTATATAGCCTGAGTGATAATGACCGGCATTACAGCACACCTGGGGCTCTTAAAGGCACATACACTACAATTCCTCCCCTTTTAGCTAACCAGTACATCATATTTTAAGTAATTATTAATTACATGTTATAAGCAAAATAATATAAACATTGCTGTAGTTAATTAATTATAAGTCAGTCTCTCAGGAGACTTCCTGACTCGGTCCGGATAACGCCTCGGGGGTGTAGTAGTTTCTGGTGGTGTCGTAGGTTCTTCTGGCAAGGCTGATTCGGATTGAATGCCAGTGTTGGGTTCATCGGGTTCCAGTATCACCGGATCAGAGGTAGATATGGGTATCTCTACTTCATCGTTAGACGTATAGAGTTGTGGTGTAGGTTGTCCCTTTTCGGATGACTTTATGATTTGGTCAGCATGGCGCCTTATTATGCTTTCTCCGATGTCCACGGTATACATCAGTGGTCCTAGTCGTGTGCAGGTAGTTCCAGGCTGCCATTTCTCGGTACGGTAGTCCCGGGCCAAAACTTGTTGACCTATCTGGAAGGTTCTAGTTGGCCTTTCATTCATGCCTTGAAACTGCCGGTTCTCCACGTCCCTTCTGATGTTGGGCTTGACCAAATCCAGCCGGCATCTTAGGTTTCTATTGAAGAACATCATGGCGGGAGTTTGGTTGGTAACCATATGTGTTGCATTCCTGTATGCGAATAAGAAGTTATCCACCTTGTGCTGAAGTTTTATGTCTTCATTACCATGGCCTTTATGGCCTTCTTGAAGGTCTGGACAAACCTTTCAGCCAATCCATTGGTGGCGGGATGGTATGGGGCGGACGTGTAGTGCTTAACCCCATTGTTTTTTAAGAACATTCTGAATTCTTTGGACATAAATTGCGGTCCATTATCAGAACATATCTGTTCCGGCAGCCCATTCCTGGCAAATATGGTCCTTAATACTGTGATGGTTTTTTCCGTGGTGGTGGAGGACATCTTTATTACCTCCGGCCACTTGGAGTGTGCATCAACAGCGATTAAGAACATTGAGTCCATAAATGGACCAGCAAAGTCGATGTGCACCCTTTGCCAGGGAGATGAGGGCCACTCCCATGGATGTAGAGGGGCTTTTGGTGGAGCGTTTTGGACCTTCTGGCATCCTAGGCAGCTCTTGGTAATTTCTTCGATGTCTCCATCGATACCTGGCCACCATACAAACGCCCTAGCTAGGTTCTTCATTTTCACTCCACCAGATGCCCCTCGTGAAGCTCCTTTAGCACTTTATCCTGGAGTTTGGATGGAATTACCACTCTGGATCCACACATCAAGGTTCCTCGGCACACTGACAGCTGTTCTCTTCTTTGTGAGAATGCTGGCAACAGTGGTTCGCCATGTGCTGGCCATCCCTTCACTGTTAAATCATAGACCCGTGAGAGAGTCGGGTCATTTCTCGTCTCCCTTTCAATGGCAGAATTTGTTACTGGTAGACATTCCACTATGGTAGAGTGGAACATCTCTACTGGGTCTACTGTAGGTGCCTCTTCTACCGTTGGCAACGGTAGGCGTGATAAACCGTCAGCATTCCCATGCTGTTTTGATCCTTTGTATTCTATGTTGTATTGGTGTGCCCCTAGAAAAAGGGACCACCTCTGTAGCCTTTGCGCTGTCATAATGGGAACACCCTTTTTAGGGTTGAATATGGAGATGAGGGGTTGATGGTCAGTCAACAAGGTAAATTTTTGTCCGTGTAGGTAATGGTTGAATTTCTTCACTCCCCATACCAGGCTGAGTGCTTCCCTGTCGATTTGGGCATAGTTACACTCAGCTGAGTTTAATGAGCGTGACGCAAAAGCTATCGGCCGTTCTGAGCCATCAGGGAATTTATGGGATAATACTGCTCCTATGCCATAAGGGGATGCATCGCACGCCAGTCTGATTGGCAGTGATGGGTTGTAATGAGCCAAAACTTCTTCGGATGTGATTAAGTCTTTGCATTTATGGAAGGCACGTTTACAGTCTTCGTTCCATTTCCAAATCACTCCTGTTTGTAGAAGTTCATTAAGAGGGTGTAGAAGAGTTGATAAGTTCGGTAAAAATTTATGATAGTAATTTATTAATCCCAGGAACGACCTTAATCGTGAAACATTTTCAGGTGCTGGGGCTTTTATGACCGCTTCAATTTTTTCAGGTGACTTATGCAACCCTTCATTATTAATTATGTGGCCACAATATGATATCTGATTTTGGGAAAATTCGCACTTGGGGCGATTTGCTCGTAGGCCCCGTTCTTTCAGCCTAGTGAGCACCTGCTCCAAATTGGCAAGGTGCTCATTGTCATTTTCTCCTGTTACAAGGATGTCGTCTAGGTAGCATTGAGTCCCCGGAATCCCTTGCAGGACTTGCTCCATAGCTCTTTGCCAGATAGCTGGAGCTGATGCTACTCCGAAAACCAGTCGATTGTACTGTTACAGGCCTTTGTGTGTATTTATCGTGAGATACTTTTTAGAGGCCCCTTCAACCTCCATCTGTAGATATGCCTGTGCCAAGTCAATTTTGGTGAAACGTTTCCCTCCGGATAGTGAGGCGAAAATATCTTCTACTGTACTGTGAGAAGGACCGGGTTTACAGTCACCTTGAAGTCTCCACAGATGCAAATTTTTCTCTGTTCTTCAGATTTATCATTATTCAATGCTTTTTTCATGACTGGAACGATGGGTGTTGCCCACTCGCTCCAATCTATTTTGGATAATACGCCTGCTTTTTCCAAATTCTCCAGCTCTGCCTCGACTGCTGGACGTATTGCGTATGGCACCGGTCTTGCCGTAAAAAATTTGGGAATTGCTGCATCTTCCACTTTTATTGAGGCGGTGATGCCTTTCAATGTTCCTAGTTTCTCTTGAAACACTTCTTTGGCGTTGGCCAAGATGTCTTTTAATCGTTCAGGTATGATGTCATCATTGTTTTTTTTCTTACTGGTCACCGTCAGTGCCTGAATGGAGTGCCAGTCTAAACGTATCTTTCTGATCCATTCACGTCCCAACAACGGTGGACCACCATCTTGTAGAATATATAAATACAACTTTTGTATTTCTTTGCCGTTGTATACAACAGGCACCCTTATTTTTCCTTTGGGGTATACTTTCTGCCCCGTATATGTTTTTAAGATAATGGATGTGTCTTTTAGAGGTATATGCGAAAATAGCCTCTCGTAATCCCGTCGATTTATTACGGTTAGAGCTGATCCTGTATCTAGCTCCATTTTAACTGGGGACCCTGCTATCGTGAGGGTAACCCAAATGGTTTGGTAATCCTCTTTGGCAAGTACATTATGTAATTTGAGACAGCTTAGTCTCTTGTTTTCGAAGTCGCTATCGCTCTTCTGGTCTTCAGAGCTACTGTCCGTCATCATTTGTACCTTCCTGTACTTTTCTTTATTGATTTTTTTTTTTCTGTCTGTGGATTTATTTTGTCCAGATCGGCATACTCGTGCAATGTGTCCAATTTTTCCGCATTGCCTGCATGCTTTGTCCTTGAACCAGCAGGCCCTCTGGTTATGGGTGGATCTGCCGCAGCGATAACATCTTTCGAAACCCTGTGTCATTTCATGGGTGCCGAAGTCCTGTGTCTTTTGTTGTATCTCTGCAGCTCCTCTTGCTGCTGCTTCGTATGATACAGCCATACTGAAAGCTTTGTCCAATGTTAAATCTTTTTCAGAAAACAGCCTTTTTTGTGTTCCTTCACTTAAGAGACCGCAAACAAATTTGTCTCTAAGATAATCTGATAGTCCTGCCGCGAATTGGCAGTACTTTGATAGATTTCTTAATTCGGTTAGGTAATCAGCATTACTTTCATTCTTGTGTTAATTTCTCTTGAAGAACTTGAATCGTTCCGCTATCAGCAGCGGTGTAGGGTTTAAGTGTTCCTGCAGGGTATCAACAATTTCTTTAAAATTCTTGTCCTTTGGTTTGGCTGGAGTGATTAAATTTCGTAACAGCCCGTATGCCTTTGCACCCATTAGGTTCAGCAGTACTGAAGCTTTTTTTTCATCTTCTATTCCATTTGCAGTGCAATATACCTCTACTCTTTCCACGTATGTGGTCCAATCCTCTATTTCGCTAACAAAAGCATCAATATTGCCAGACTTAGGCATTTCAGAAAAGATATGGCGCTTCCCGCGCTTTTCTTTCTTTTCTGCAGCAAAGATATGGCGCTTCCCGTGCTTTCCCGCCGCTGCTGCCGATGACAACGCTGTTTACCGTGTTTTTTAAAATTTATTTACTGTTGGAGACTTGTTCCTGCCAGACTTTCTCTCCAGGTCTGAACGCTGACCTGCTTGCCGCGCCGGCCGTCTCCCGAGTGCTCCCTCCCAGTCCGTTATTGCTTGCCTCCGATTTCGCTGCCTGTCCGAGCTGTAGAGCCGGCCGCTGGAGCCCCAGCCTGATGCCCAGGAAGGATTAGCACGGTACCTGCCACCAGCTTGGCCAGCTGGTGAAACCACAGCTTCTCTCACTTTCTTGAGTCTTCTGGACGCCTGAGGAATCAATGTCCTTGAGGTGCTGCCGAATTGCAGGTAAGTCCGTTTCCACTTCGTCACCACTGTAGTGTCCGTGTGTTGATAAAGACACTGAAGACAGGAGTTGGTTCATAGATGTTTACTAAGCAAAGTCTGGGGGGGGGGTTCTAATGGATATACACAATATACAGGCTTTAATAGCCCGAGTGGTAATTACCGGCATTACAGCACACCTGGGGCTCTTAAAGGCACATACACTACACCCTGCTTTCCCCCATCCCTAATTTGGAGAAAGACTGTTAAGAAGAGGATGCCAAGAAATATTAGGAAGCTTCCCAGAGAGGACAGCAAGCTTAAAAGAGGCATAGGAACAGGAGGAGGCCATTCAGCCAGTCGAAGGTATCCCACCATTCAATTAGATCATGGTTGATCTGTACCACAGCCACTATTATCTTGTCCATGTGACAGATCATTTCCTGTTCCTTTTTCAAATCCCATTGTGCTTTTTTGGTCTTTCAGGAAAAATTGGAAAAATCATTGGAGTTTCTGCAAAAGCAAATGGATCTCACTTTTCAAAGTAAAAGAGAAGGGGAGAATGGGATCTTACAGATGAAGGTAGAGGATTGTAATTTAGGCTTTGTGCAGTTTCCTGTGTTTGCTTCTGACTGAGCATTTGACACAGCCGGAGAGGGTGTTTTCCTGAAGAAAATGCTGCCTGTCCCAACACCCTGAATTGCAATTTAAGGGACCGTCTATAAACTGTTAATTATTGTAACAACGTAAGAAGGGTCTTATATTCTTTCTCTGTCTGATCCCAAAAGTTGACTGTAATCAAGTTGAGAAAATATCCTTTTCTACATTACAACGAGTCCATGTATCATTGTGACACACTTGCACACCAGGTTTCCCTTTCTGCTCACCCAACTCCTAGGTATCCATTATTATTATATATAAACCATCCAAACCCCTCGATTAGATTCCAGCCTGTAACTCACTCCCAGGTATTTATTATTCTATATATAAACCATCTGAATCCCTCGATTAGATTCCAGCCTGTAACTCATTCCCAATATCTATTAGTTAATAATTAAACTATTTGAATCACTTAATTATGTTTGGTTTGTAACTCACTCTCATGTATCCAATATTTAGTTAGATTGTTTAGTCAGCAGTGTTTTATGAAACTGCTTATCTAGTTGAGCTTCAGTGACATTAGGAGTGACACACAGTATGACGAACACATTTGACACACATGTGACACTTTGAAGTGTGACAAATCCATATTGGATACAAAGCTTTAATCCTCCAGAAGACACGTGGAGCCCAGGGACACTGGGATTATAAATATTGTTTGTTCCGTTCGGTATTCAATCTGTTCCAGGCCCAAGTTAACACTCAGAAGTGAAATCAAGACTGAATTTGAAAAGATGCACAAGTTCCTGTCTGTGAAGGAAGAGCTGATGAAAGTGGAGCTGGAGATAAAAGCAGATAAAGTATTAGAAGCAATGGAGAAAAAATTAAAGAGCAGCTTCGATGAAATATCTTCTATTGAAGGATCGTTAAGTAATCTGCAAGCGAAGGAGGACTTACAAGAAGACCCAAAGCTCCTCAAGGTACAAAATGTCTCTCCTTGTACAGGGAATCCAAATGAACAGTGAAATATCTGTCAGTGGGATTGATCTAAAGGGTAAACGTGATCAAACCAGCCCCCTCTGAGAACAGGTCAGTAGAAACACTGCAACATTCAGGGGTCTGCGGGGTTGGGCAGTGGGATAACAAACTGACCTTTCACCTCTGGGCCTTTTGTTTAGCCTCAATCTGATTGGTGGGATGGACGTCTACGCTTTCTGCTAAGTGTCCAATGGGAAATGAGGTGAGGAAATCTCAGTGCAGTTCCTACACACAGCGTAACAGTGGCACTGACTGTCGATTGGACTCAGAGGGCTGTGGTGGGAACTGGAGATGCTCACACGCGTGCAGTTGGGGCTCTTTTCAGGATGGGGTTAAGGTGCATCATTGAGGCAGTGTGCCCCAAGTCAATGTAATGGAAGCAATGTATTGGGCTGCAGATTTCAAGTTTATTAACCCCACATTCTTCCATTCTTCAGCCTTGAAAGAAAAGAAAAAGAATTGCAGTTATATGGAGGTGCTAGCCGTGGCTCAGTGGCTGCCTCTGAGTCAGAAGGTTGTGGGTTCAAGTCCCATTCCAGTGACCTGAGTACAAACCTAGGCTGACACTCCAGCGCAGTACTGAGGGAGCGCTGCACTGTCGGAGGTGCCGTCCTACAGATGAGATGTTAAACTGAGGTCCCGTATACCTGTCTGGTGAGCGTAAAAGATCCCATACTGCTATTCTGAAGAGGAGCTGGGGAGTTTTCCCCAGTGTCGTGGCCAATATTTATTCTTCAACCAACACCTAAAGAGTGATTATCCGGTCCTTGCTGTTTGTGGGTCCTTGCTGGACGTTCTGAGATCATGAAAGGCAGTATATAAATGTAAGTTTTTCTTTCATCATACAGCACCTTTCATGAACTCTGGACGTCTCAAGGAGCTTTACAGACAATTAAGTACTTTTGGTGTAGTGAGTGTTGCAATGCAGCAGCCAACTTTGCACAGCAAGCTCCCATAAGCAGCAATGAAATAAATGACCAGATAATGTTGGTTGGGGATAAACATTGGCCAGGACACCAGGGAGTATGCCCCTGCTCCTCTTCAAATAGTGCGGTGGGATCTTTACCACCCACCTGAGAGGGACAGTTTAAATTCTCATTCGAAAGATGGCACCTCCAACAGTGCAGCACCTGCTCACAATAGCACTGAAGCATTAGCTTAGAGTTTATGTTCAAGTCTCTGGAGTGGGACTTGAACTCGTTGGTATCTATTGTCTTATCGAGCATAACATTTGTTCCTCAAGTTAATCAAGAACCGTTGGAAATAAATCTAACAATTAGTTAAAGTTACCAAGGCATTTTCTGACCAACTCCTTGGTGTCCAGATTCCAGCCCTGTAGATCTGTAGCAGCAGTAATGCTTATTCTCTTCCTTTTCCTCAGGATATTGATGTCCTTTTGAACAGGTAAGCAGACTTAAAGAAGCTGTTCTGTGATCTAATCGCTGCTGTCTGTCTAACACTGACTGATTTACAACCCTGTCTTTACAGGTGTGAGACTGAGGTTCAGAATTTTGAAGATGTCCTCACTGAGCTAGCTGTGAATATATTTGGTGGACCATTCCAATATGTCAAATGTGTGGAAGGAAATGAGAGCAGTGATTTCACCAGGTATCATTCTCTGTATATCACCTTCTCCCTACTATTATCCATGTGACTAATGACGTTTAATACATTGGATGACACCAGGTGTTGTTCACTGTATATTATTGGGGACCTTTCTCCCACCAAGTTAAACAACCTGTATTTAATGATAGTCAGTGTATGGAGGGATCTGCTACTGAGGGACATCACCTGACCTCGGCACTCTTCTGATCAGCTTACCAGGCCACTGGTGTGGCCCACGTGCACCCTTATGGAGGTTGATACACTTCCCTCACTCAGTGTACCAGCTGCCATGACTACATCATGTCCCCTTCCCTGGCCAATGACAGGGAACTCCCAGCTAAGGGAGACCTCACCTTAGGCCCTTCCTCAGGTCCATCATTTGCCTTGTAAGGGCAGGTCAAAGTTCAACATCTTACAACTCGGACACATTTTCTGAGGGAGTTCCACTGGTCGCCTGCTCCCAAGGAAACCAGGGGAACCCCCAAGGATGTTTAAGGCACAGCCAGCCAGCCATTTCTTTAAGCCAACTGAAGTCATCCTCTGCTATTTGGAGCTAAATTTTCCCCAATATCACTCCTTTCAGGTGTGAGTGGAGTTGCAGGTGGGAATATTTAGGTGTCAGCCAAGGCATCTCGTCTGAGTCAGAATGTTGTGGGTTCAAGTCCAAACCCAGAGTCCTGAGCTCAAAAATCCAGGCTGACACTCCAGTTAAGAACTGAGGGAGTGCTGCACTGTCTGAGATACCGTCCTTCGGATGAGACTTTACACCTTCTCAGGTGGAGGTAAATGATCCCATGGCACGAGTTCGAAGAAGAGCAAGGATCCTGGCGGAGATCTCGGAGGGTTGTGGGGCTGGAGGAGATTACAGAGATAGGGAGGGGTGAAGCCTTGGAGGGATTTGAACACAAGGGCGAGAATTTTAAATTTGAGGCAATGCTGGACCGGGAGCCAATGTAGGTCAACGCGCACAAGAGATGATGGGTGAATGGGACTTGGTGTGATTTAGGAAACGGGCAGCAGAGTTTTGGATGAGCTCAAGTTTCGCTCCGTGGTTCCATACATAGAAACATAGAAGATAGGAGCAGGAGTAGGCCATTCGGCCCCTCGAGCCTGCTCAGCCATTCAATGAGATCATGGCTGATCATCCAAATTCAGTACCCTGTCCCTGCCTTCTCCCCATATCCCTTGATCCCTTTAGCCTAAGGAATATATCCAACTCTTTCTTGAATATATTCAATGAACTGGCCTCCACCGCCCTCTGTGGCAGAGAATTCCACAGGTTCACCACTCTCTGGGTGAAGAAATTCCTCCTCATTTCAGTCCTAAATGGCTTACCCCTTATCCTTAGACTATGACCCCTGGTTCTGGACTCCCCGGCCATCAGAAACATCCTTCCTGCATCTAGTCTGTCCAGACCTTACACAATTTTATAGGTTTCGATGAGATCCCTCTCAATCTTCTAAACTCCAGTGAGTATAAGCCCAATCGACACAATCTCTCCTCATACATCATTCCTGCCATCCCAGGTATCAGCCTGGTGAATCTTCGCAGTACTCCCTCAATGGCAAGAACGTCCTTCCTCAGGCAAGGTGACCAAAACTGCACACAATACTCAAGGTGCGGTCTCACCAAGGCCCTGTACAACTGTAGCAAGACATCCTTGTTCCTGTACTCGAACCCTCTTGCTATGAAGGCCAACATACCATTTGCCTTCTTAACCGCCTGCTGCACCTGCATACTTACCTTCAGCTACTGGTGCACAAGAACACCCAGGTCTCTTTGCACTTCCCCTTCTCCCAATCTATTGCCATTCAAATAATAATCTGCCTTCCTGTTTTTGCCACCAAAGTGGATAACCTCACATTTATCCACATTATAGTGCATTTGCCATGTTTCTGCCCAATCACCCAACCTGTCCAAATCGTACTGGACTTTCACGACATCCTCCTCACAGCTTACCCTCCCACCCAGCTTTGTGTCATCTGCAAATTTGGAGATATTACATCCAATTCCCTCGTCCAGATCATTAATATATATTGTGAACAGCTGGGGTCCTAGGACCGATCCTTGCGGTACCTCACTAGTCACTGCCTGCCACTCGGAAAATGACCCGTTTATTCCAACGCTTTGCTTTCTGTCCGCCAACCAGTTCTCTATCCAAGTCAATACCTTGCCCCCAATCCCATGTGCCTTAATTTTGCACGCTAATCACTTATGTGGGACCTTATCGAAAGCCTTCTGAAAGTCCAAATACACCACATCCACTGGTTCTCCCTTATCTATTTTACCAGTTACATCCTCAAAACATTCCAGTAGATTAGTCAAGCATGATTTACCTTTTGTAAATCCATGTTGACTTTGTCCGATCCTGTCACTGCTTTCCAAGTGCTCTGCTATTACATCTTTTATAATGGACTCTAGCATTTTCTCCACTACCGAGGTCAGGCTTACCGGTCTATAATTCCCCGCTTTTTCTCTACCACCTTTTTTGAATAGTGGGGTAAAATTAGCTACCCTCCAATCCATGGGTACCGTTCCAGAGTCTATCGAGTTCTGGAAGATGACCAGCAATGCATCTACTATCTCTAGGGCCACTTCCTTAAGTACCCTGGGCTGTAGACCATCAGGCCCTGGGGATTTATCGGCCTTCAGTCCCATCAATTTTCCTAACACCATTTCCCTACAAATACTGATTTCTTTCAGTTCCACCCTTTCATCAGACCCTATGTTCCCCGGCATCTCTGGGAGGTTATTTGTGTCCTCCTTTGTGAAGACAGAACCAAAGTATGTATTTAGTTGGTCTGCCATTTCCTTGTTTCCTATTATAAATTCCCTTGATTCTGACTGTAAGGGACCTACACTTGACTTCACCAATCTTTTTTTCTTCACATATCTATAAAAGCTTTTACAGTCAGTTTTTATGTTGCCTGCTAGCTTACACTCATATTCTATTTTCCCTTTCTTAATTAATCCCTTTGTCCTCCTTTGTTGACTCCTAAACTGCTCCCAATCCTCAGGATTATTGCTTTTTCTAGCCAATTTATATGTCCTCTCCTTGGATCTTATGCTATCCCTAATTTCCCTTGTTAGCCACGGTTGACTCACCTTTTTTGTTTTATTTTTATGCCAAACTGGGATGAACAAATTCTGTAGCTCATCCATCCATGTTTCCAGGCTTACCATTGGCTGCTGTGTAGACAGAAATAGAACTGTCGCCTTTTCAGTCCCATTCAGCCATTAGAAAGGTCATCACCACTGCCCCAAAAGTGCCAGAATACAGCAGGCTGGGCTCAGGGAGGGAGACAGAGATCCTGCAGCTTCTGGTCAATGAGGCCTTGTCCTGGAGCGAGATCTTTATTTTAAATAGGTTAATGAAAATCTGCGCTGCGCAAATACGGCTGAGGAAACAGTGAAGGTTCAAAGTTGCGAAATCTCTTCAGACGCCCTGTCCCTGGGGCTCCACAGTTCCTGGGCTGAGGAAAGTGGTGATGGCCCATCACTGTCTGTACATCTCTCATGATCCAGTCCTGGTTTTCTTATGGTAACAGATTCGCATTCATGTTTTGTTTCAGTCTCAGCCTGGATCCAGAGACAGCAAACGAACAACTCATCTTATCACAGGATCTGATGAGTGTGAGGATCGGGAATAAGGAGCACGACCTTCCTGATCAGCCGGAAAGATTTGTTAAATCCTTGTATGTTTTGACCTCAATGTGTTTCACATCAGGGATACACTACTGGGAGGTGGATATTGGAAACACGACTCTCTGGATTGTGGGTGTCTGCAGCGAGTCTGTCAACAGGAAGGAAGACATCACACCTTCACCTGAGAATGGATATTGGGTCATCGGCCAGCTTCCTGAGTACAAATCATTGAAAATACCAGATGTCACCTCCCATCTCGAAGTGAAACCCCGGAAGCTGGGTGTTTACCTGGACTATGAGGGAGGACAGGTGTCATTTTACGATGCTGAAGACATGTCTCACCTGTACACTTTCTCTGACACTTTTACCGAGAAACTCTATCCCATCTTTAATCCGTGTAATAATAAAGCTGGCGCAAACTCAGAACCACTCACACTGCTCACTAGTTAAAACAGTGGGGCACGTTTTCTGAGGTCACGGCCGTGGTGAGCAGCCTTACCCACTGCCTGAGCAGCCCACGTTGGCCCGATCCTCTGCCGGCGGGTGAGGGCGTTTGCTGTTAGCATGTACACTAAGTTTAGCTCAGTGCCTCTACCCATCCCTCTGTCCCTATCTCAATCTACTATGACCCAGACACATTGATCTGGAATGTAATGAAGTAGAATGGTCTCCTGAATTGTGATAACTGTGTCCAGCACCATAACAATTAGTTGTGACTCTGTCTATGTTTTCTCTCTTTAATAAATATTTTACTTGCAGATTGGACTGACACCGGGTGTGAAGATTGTTAAGACAGGGAAACAGTAGAAAGAATAAGGAACAGGAGGACGCCATTCAGCTCCTTGAGCCTGTTCCGCTATTCAATTAGATTATAGCTGATCTGTATCTTAACATTATCTGCCCACCTTGGTTCTGTAACGCTTAATACTCTTACCGAATAAATATCTATCAATCTGTTTGGAAATTTTCATTTGACCCCCAACCTTAACAGCTTTTTGAGGGAGTGAGTTCCAGATTTCCACTACCCTTTGTGTGATGTAATGCTTCCTGACATCACCCCTGAACAGTCGAGCTCTAATTTTAAGGTTATGCCCCCTTGTTCCTCCACACCCCCACCCCAGCAGAGGAAATAGTTTCTCTCTCTTTACCCCATCAAATCCTTCAATTATCTTAAACACCGCAATTGGACAGATTCCCTAATCAGCGGAGAGCAGAGGGGCAATGGCTTGGGCCCAATACCAGAGGGAAGGGGCACCTGTTCATGGGCCACCTGACCTCGATGACCTTCCCTTGATACTTTCTTCCTTTATCTCCCTGTTTGTGCTCTTCACAGTGAGGATCGTCAGTGCAGTGGAATGGGGTTTGCTTTCTGCTCCAATCCCCGGGTCAAGCTCTCCCAGGTTTAATGCCCCATCAGCCTGGAGGCTGTTAAGTGACGGGGGAATGAACACTTTCCCACTGGGGACAACCAGCATCAGCACCAGGCACTCCCAGGTGCTGCTTGATGTGGTCCTACACACAGTCCCAGTGCAAATACACCGAGAGGCCTGTCGCTGTTGGGAAAATGTGCCCGCCTGCTACAGAGTGAGTGAGGGTGAAGGGGAAGAAATAAGAATCCTCATTGGGCCGTCAGCAAACTCTCCCTGACCCACACTCTCTATTGACTCGAGGGGACGGTGCCTGAGGAGAGGGAACTGTACACAATGTCAGCTGGCCTGGAGGCCAGGCCAGGAAATTTGGTGGTGAACATGAGTTCAGGGCTAGGGCAGGGGGGATTCTGCAGTGAGGTTTGGCTTGGTCGTCAGGAGGAAGAGATGAAGCGGCAGGGGCAGTGGAACTGATGGTCTCAATCTTCATCAGAAAGAAGACCATGAGCTCTCCACATTTGTTGTTAGAGGTGAGGGTGGAGGGTGCTAGGGAGAGGGGGGTTAACGAGATGATTGGTAGTGGAGTAAAGAAGCAAGGGGTATCTTTGCTGTCTTGGATGATCCTGGAGTAGTGGGCCATTTGGGCAGAGGAGAGTTTGGCACGACAGCACTTGACGAGGCCCAGCCAGGTGTGGTTTCAACGATTCTGCTCAGAGGTTGATACCAGTGACTCCTTCTATGGTCTATAAAGAAGTCACCTTAGCTGCACAGGCATCATCACAGCAGATGTATTACCTTCAACCACTCAGTGGGCCTTCACAGGAGATCCTGTTTATAAACCTGCCCCGATTTGTAGTCCCAACTAAAGATATAGAAAATAAATGTTTGTCAAACATGTTTCAACTCACAAGTAGCAGTAGCGGAATATTCTCTTCATCTCAGTTCCAGTTCCTCTGACTTTGGATCCAAAACAGCACATCCCCATCTCACCCTGTCTGAATACCGGCCGTGTGTCCTGGGCATTGAGGGATTCACATCAGGGAGATACTCCTGGGAGATGGAGGTGGGGAAAAACATACTATGGGTTGTGGGGCTGGCCACAGAGTCTGTGCAAAGGAAGGAGAAATTCACACTGGATAATCTGTCTGGATTCTGGACCATGTTTCTGTGGTCCCTGGAAGGACTCATCGGGAAATTCCGCACCCCCTCTCTCCCCCCACCAGCCCATGATTTGTCACCATTGACATTAATATCGCAGGCTGGGGGTCACCAATTCCTGATGTGTGCAGCTGGCCGTCCGAAAGCAGAGAATCCAGGTGTTTAAATGTTTAGTGCATTGCAAAGCTCAAATATAAAATTGAAGACACGAATGCAGGTAAGAAAGGGGCAAGCAGTGGGCATGGGGCCTTCTCCTTTAAATATTTTATGAAGTGTATGGTATGAGAATGTTGTTTCCAGGTGTTTGCTCTTATCAAATATCGACAATTTATTAAAAATCTTACATCTGCACACACTTGCTCTCTATAAAATTTCATGAGATGTTGTCCCATTTTTGTCTCACTTTTGCACCGTCTTTTTCCCATGGTAAGTTCCTATATCCACATTGATGATGGGATTTGGTAATATAAACCTGTCAGGATTTGTAACTGCATAATTGGAACACTGGGTGGCTCTGGAACACAAATTACCGAACTGTTTCTGCCAGGTCCAATGTCAGCTTCATTTATTTTTTGGAACTGAATTTTCCTGTCCGATGAATCAGATTTATTTTGAGGCTTTAAATTTGAGGTTTTTGTGTTTTATATGATACATGAGTGTTATCTCCCACGCCCCCCTCCACCCCAGCTTGTGGTTGACCCTGTTCTTTTGGGCGAAGTAACAAGACTTGATGTTTTCTGCCTCTCCCACATCCCACTCGGGCCTTCGTTGATTACTGGCTTGAACCACGAGGACAAAATACAGTGGTGCAGTTCTCCAAATCTAACCTACTGTAGGAGCCCGAGGGCCCAGTTCAACAGCCTAGGGGCTCAACCAGACCATCCCCTTCCTCCTCTGTGACAGCCACCAGGACAATCACTGCCTGGTATTTCAGACAGATACACAGGGATAATCACTGCCTGGTATTTCAGACAGATACACAGGGATAATCACTGCCTGGTATTTCAGACAGATACACAGGGATAATCACTGCCTGGTATTTCAGACAGATATACAGGGATAATCACTGCCTGGTATTTCAGACAGATACACGGGGATAATCACTGCCTGGTATTTCAGACAGATACACAGCGATAATCACTGTCTGGTATTTCAGACAGATACACGGGGATAATCACTGTCTGGTATTTCAGACAGATACACAGGGATAATCACTGTCTGGTATTTCAGACAGATCCACAGCGATAATCACTGCCTGGTATTTCAGACAGATACACAGCGATAATCACTGCCTGGTATTTCAGACAGATACACAGTGATAATCACTGCCTGGTATTTCAGACAGATACACAGCGATAATCACTGCCTGGTATTTCAGACAGATATACAGCGATAATCACTGCCTGGTATTTCAGACAGATACACAGGGATAATCACTGCCTGGTATTTCAGACAGGTACACAGGGATAATCACTGCCTGGTATTTCAGACAGATACACAGGGATAATCACTGCCTGGTATTTCAGACAGATACACAGGGATAATCACTGCCTGGTATTTCAGACAGGTACACAGCGATAATCACTGATGCATATAGTCCAGGATGTATATAGTCTTAGATGCAGAGCGTGAGAAATATATGTGTTAAACAGACGAAATGAGGCCTTCGTAAGATTATTTCTTGAGTAACTGATAATCAGAAACAATGCAGACAGTTGCAGAGGCAAGGAAACAAGGCTTGCAAACTCATGAGTAATTATCAAACATCAAAGAATAAAACAGCAGCGTTTGGAACGGAAACCATATTAAACGGTTTCGTTCTCCAAGGGTTTTCAGGAGGACCACGAATGACATCGGAACAAGACTCTGTCGGAAAGGAACCTTTGTTTTCTCTCCAAGACAAAGAGCCTGATCAATCCTTTATCTAGTGTTTGACGAACTAAAAAGAAAAAGGTTTGTTGAAATTCTACTACTTTCTTTCTGGTACAAACTGTTGCATTGTACGTCAAATTAAATTCTTTAAAGTTAGAAAATAACTACAGTGTCTCAATTGCTTTCTTAGTCTTCTGTATTCTGAGCAAGAGATAAAAGTAATCCTACACCAGTGGGAATGAGATTCAGGTTCTGGCTTCCTCTGCATTGCCCCAACAGCACATGTTATCTGCAGCTTCAAATGATCTCCCCTATTACAGCTTGAGGTCATTACAAATGCACCTACTCACCAATAATCAGCTCCCTGATGCTCCGCTCGGCTTCTGCCAGAACCACTCGGCTCCAGACCTCACCACAGCCTTGATCCAGAACTTCTTTTACTAAAAGGGTGGTGAGTATGTGGAACATGGCTGGTGGAACAAGAAGATCGAATGGGTTCTAAGAAAGAACTAGGCAGATTCCCGTCAACAAATGGGATTCGGGGTTATTAAAAATGCATCAAGGGAACAGTGTAGATAAGTGGGCTGGATGGGCCGAAGGCCTTCTCCTACCTAAAATTGTTAATCTGAACACAAGACCTGAATGCCAGAGGAGTGGAGAGAGTAGCTTTCCTCGAATTGGGATGACTGGAGTGTCCTGGTTCATCCTGGTCATGAACTACCAACATGATACACTGCAGCAATTCACCAAGGCTTCTTCGACAGTGCCTCCCAAACCAGCGACCTCCACCACCGAGAAGGACAAGAGCCTGCTGCCCTTGGGAACACCATCACCTCCAAGTTCCCCTCCAAGTCATATACTTCCCCAACTTGGACATATATCAACCATTCCTTCATCATCGCTATGTCATAATCCTGGAACTCCCTAGCTAACAGCAATGTGGGAGCATCTTCACCACATGGACTGCAGTGGTTCAAGAAGTAGGATGACCACCACCTTCTCAAGGGAAACTAGGGACCAGCAATAATTGTTGGGCTTGCTAGCAACGCCCACATCCCAAGAATGAATAAAAAGAACTAGCACAGTAAAGAGAAGTGTAGCCCCTGGCCTTGGTCAAATTAATTGAATCATTATTTCTGACACATTCCCATCCAGTTGAGTGATGCCTTGGAAAGGATCCAAGTGGCAGAGTTAGTTGCCTTGAATTGGTGACTAATGTTTCAATCTTGTAAGTGGGTTTCTCTTAGTAGAATCTAACGTATAAAGCCCTGCTTTCCCCCATCCCTAATTTAGAGAAAGACTGTTATAAGAGAATTCCAAGAAGTGTTAAGAAACTTTCCAGAAAGGACAAAAAGTTTAAAAGAGGCATAGGAGCATCGGAACAGGAGGAGGTCATTCAGCCACTCGAGCCTGTTCCGCCATTCAATTAGATTATGGCTGATCTCTCCCTCAACCCTATTTAAGCGCCTTTGATCCATATCCCATGATGCCCTTACTTGACAAATATCTATCAATCTCAGTCTTGAAAGATACAAATGACCCCCAGCATCCACAGCATTTCTGGGTAGAGAGTTCCAGATTTCTACAATCCTTTGCGTGAAGAACTGCTTCCTGATTTAACTCCCGAATGACCTAACTCTAATTTTAAGATTGTGGCCCCTTGTATGGACTTCCCCATGAGAGGAAATAGTTTCTCTGTATCTACCCTATTGAGTCCTTTTATCATTGTAAACACCACTATCAGTTCACCCCGCTATCATCTATACTCAAAGGAATACCAGTCACGCTTTGCAACCAATATTATCTGGTCCATGAGACCGATCGCTTCCTGCTCCTTTTCCAAATCCTGTTGTGCGTATTTTGTCTTACAGGAACGATTGGAAAAATCATTGGAGTTTCTCCAAAAGCAAATGGATCTCACTCTTCAGAGTAAAACAGAAGGACACGATGGGATCTTACAGATAAAGGTAGGAGAGTGTCATTTAGGGTTTGTGTAAAGTTCCCTGTGTTTGCGACTGTCTGAATGAGCTTTTTGACACTGCGAGAGAGAGAGAGAGCGAGAGAGAGAGATTGGCTGAATAAAATGCTGCCTGTCCCAGCACAATGCAGGCTCCTCCCTGAACTGCAATGTAAGGGACCGTCTGTAAATTGACTGTAATCAATCTTGAGAAAATATCCTTTTCTACATTGCAAAGAGATCATGTATCATTGTGACCCTCTCCCCCACCAGGTCGCCCTTTCTGTTCACCGAACTCCCAGGTATCCATTATTCTATATATAAACCACATGAACCCCTCCATTAGATTCCAGCCTGTAGCTCACTCCCAGGTATCCATTATTCTATATATAAACCATCCGAACCCCTCGATTAGATACCAGTCTGTAACTCACTCCTAGGTATCCATTATTCTATATATAAACCACCTGAGCCCCTCGATTAGATTCCAGTCTGTAACTCACTCCCAGGTATCCATTATTCTATATATAAACCACATGAACCCCTCGATTAGATTCCAGCCTGTAACTCACTCCCAGGTATCCATTATTCTATATATAAACCACATGAACCCCTCGATTAGATTCCAGCCTGTAACTCACTCCCAGGTATCCATTATTCTATATATAAACCATCCGAACCCCTCCATTAGATTCCAGTCTGTAACTCACTCCCAGGTATCCATTATATGTTCTATATATAAACCATCTGAACCCCTCAATTAGATTCCAGCCTGTAACTTACTCCCAGGTATCCATTATTCTATATATAAACCACCTGAACCCCTCGATTAGATTCAGTCTGTAACTCACTCCCAGGTATCCATTATTCTATATATAAACCACCTGAACCCCTCGATTAGATTGTCTGTAACTCACTCCCAGGTATCCATTATTCTTTACATAAAGCACCTGAGCCCCTCGATTAGATTCCAGCCTGTAACTCACCCCCAGGTATCCAATATTCTTTATAGAAACTACCTGAACCCCTCCATTAGATTCCAGCCTGTAACTCACTCCCAGGTATCCATTATTCTATACTAGCTGGGGTTGCCCGGCGGTGCCGAGGCTTTTTCGAGGGCATGTTGTTGTTGGAAGAGAGAGAGAGAGCGAGAGGCTGGGGGTAAGAGAGAGAGCGCGAGAGACTGGGGGTAAGAGAGAGAGCGCGAGAGACTGGGGGTAAGAGAGAGAGCGACTGGGGGTAAGAGAGAGCGACTGGGGGGAAGAGAGAGCGACTGGGGGGAAGAGAGAGCGACTGGGGGGGAAGAGAGAGCGACTGGGGGGAAGAGAGAGCGACTGGGGGGAAGAGAGAGCGACTGGGGGGAAGAGAGAGCGACTGGGGGGAAGAGAGCGCGACTGGGGGGAAGAGAGAGCGACTGGGGGGAGAGAGAGAGACTGGGGGGAAAGAGAGAGAGACTGGGGGGAGAGAGAGAGACTGGGGGGAGAGAGAGAGACTGGGGGGAGAGAGAGAGACTGGGGGGGAGAGAGAGAGACTGGGGGGGAGAGAGAGACTGGGGGGAAGAGAGAGAAACTGGGGGGAAGAGAGAGCGACTGGGGGGGAAGAGAGAGAGCGAGTGGGGGGAAGAGAGAGAGCGAGTGGGGGGGAAGAGAGAGAGCGAGTGGGGGGAAGAGAGAGAGCGAGTGGGGGGGAAGAGAGAGAGCGAGTGGGGGGGAAGAGAGAGAGCGAGTGGGGGGAAGAGAGAGAGCGAGTGGGGGGGAAGAGAGAGAGCGAGTGGGGGGGAAGAGAGAGAGCGAGTGGGGGGGAAGAGAGAGAGCGAGTGGGGGGGAAGAGAGCGAGTGGGGGGGGAAGAGAGAGAGCGAGTGGGGGGGAAGAGAGAGAGCGAGTGGGGGGAGTGGGGGGGAAGAGAGAGAGCGAGTGGGGGGGAAGAGAGAGAGCGAGTGGGGGGAAGAGAGAGTGCGAGTGGGAGGGAAGAGAGAGAGCGAGTGGGGGGGAAGAGAGAGTGCGAGTGGGGGGGAAGAGAGAGAGCGGCTGGGGGGGAAGAGAGAGAGCGAGTGGGGGGGAAGAGAGAGAGCGAGTGGGGGGGAAGAGAGAGAGCGAGTGGGGGGGAAGAGAGAGAGCGAGTGGTGGGGAAGAGAGAGAGCGAGTGGGGGGGGAAGAGAGAGAGCGAGTGGGGGGGAAGAGAGAGAGCGAGTGGGGGGGAAGAGAGAGAGCGAGATTGGGAGTGTGAGAGAGAGCGAGATTGGGAGTGTGAGAGAGAGAGAGATTGGGAGTGTGAGAGAGAGAGAGATTGGGAGTGTGAGAGAGAGAGAGATTGGGAGTGTGAGAGAGAGATTGGGAGTGTGAGAGAGAGAGAGATTGGGAGTGTGAGAGAGAGAGAGATTGGGAATGTGAGAGAGAGAGAGATTGGGAGTGTGAGAGAGAGATTGGGAGTGTGAGAGAGAGAGATTGGGAGTGTGAGAGAGAGAGACTGGGAGTGTGAGAGAGAGACTGGGAGTGTGTGAGAGAGAGACAGGGAGTGTGAGAGAGAGAGATTGGGAGTGTGAGAGAGAGATTGGGAGTGAGAGAGAGAGATTGGGAGTGTGAGAGAGAGAGAGACTGGGAGTGTGAGAGAGAGAGAGAGATTGGGAGTGTGAGAGAGAGAGACTGGGAGTGAGAGAGAGAGAGATTAGGAGTGTGAGAGAGAGAGACTGGGAGTGTGAGAGAGAGAGAGATTGGGAGTGTGAGAGAGAGAGAGATTGGGAGTGTGAGAGAGAGATTGGGAGTGTGAGAACGATTGGGAGTGTGGGAGAGAGATTGGGAGTGTGAGAGAGAGATTGGGAGTGTGAGAGAGAGATTGGGAGTGTGAGAGAGAGAGATTGGGAGTGTGAGAGAGAGATTGGGAGTGTGAGAGAGAGAGAGATTGGGAGTGTGAGAGAGAGACTGGGAGTGTGAGAGAGAGAGATTGGGAGCGTGAGAGAGAGAGATTGGGAGCGTGAGGGAGAGAGATTGGGAGTGAGAGAGAGAGAGTTTGGGAGTGTGAGAGAGAGATTGGGAGCGTGAGAGAGAGAGAGATTGGGAGTGAGAGAGAGAGAGAGATTGGGCGTGTGAGAGAGAGATTGGGAGTGTGAGAGAGAGATTGGGAGTGTGAGAGAGAGATTGGAAGTGTGAGAGAGAGAGATTGGGAGTGTGAGAGAGAGATTGGGAGTGTGAGAGAGAGAGAGAGATTGGGAGTGTGAGAGACAGAGATTGGGAGTATGAGAGAGAGACTGGGAGTGTGAGAGAGAGACTGGGAGTGTGAGAGAGAGAGATTGGGAGCGTGAGAGAGAGAGATTGGGAGCGTGAGAGAGAGAGATTGGGAGTGTGAGAGAGATTGGGAGTGTGAGAGAGAGAGATTGGGAGCGTGAGAGAGATAGGGAGTGTGAGAGAGAGAGATAGGGAGTGTGAGAGAGAGAGATTGGGAGTGAGAGAGAGAGATTGGGAGTGTGAGAGAGATTGCGAGCGAGAGAGAGATAGATTGGGAGGGGAGGAAGGGGAGGGGAGGGAGGGAGGGGGGAGGGAAGGGGGAGAGTCCCTGAGCCCCGCCCCCCAATCACCCGAGCCCCGCCCCCTCGATCTCCCGAGCCCCGCCCCCTCGATCTCCCGAGCCCCGCCCCCCCGATATCCCGAGCCCCGCCCCCCCGAGCCCCGCCCCCCCTTCTCAGGAGCACGGCCCCCCCCCCCCGATCTCCCGAGCCCTGCCCCCCCGGAGCCCCGCCCACACCCGATCTCCGGAGCCCCGCCCCCCCGATCTCCGGAGCCCCGCCCCCCCTGAGGGTGCCCCCCCCCCGATCTCCCGAGCTTCGCCCCCCCGATCTGTAGTCCGGGCCCGCGATCTCCCGATGTCCCGCCCCGCGATCTCCCGATGTCCCGCCCCCCGATGTCCCGAGCCCCGCCCCCCGCCCTCCCGAGGAGCGGCGTCCCACTCTCCGGAGCCCCGCCCTCCCGCTCTCCGGAGCCCCGCCCTCCAGATCGCCGATTGCGGCTGAGAGCCCCGCCCTCCCGCACTCCGAGTCCCGGCCGAGCCGGCTTGAAGTTTGCCGGTTGCCGGGGTAACCCTTCCCGCTCACCAAGGCCGAGATCCCGCCCCCCGATGTCCCGAGCCCAGCCCCCCGCCCTCCTGAGCAGCGGCGTCCCACTCTCCGGAGGCCCGCCCTCCAGATCGCCGATTGCGGCTGAGAGACCCGCCCCCTGCCCGAGCCGAGCGCGGAACAGAGAGACTGCCGTGTCTCAGCTGCTCCTGCTGCGCGCGCACCCTGACCCTCGTGGCTGACGCCGATTGAGTTCGGGGACTGCCGTTTAAAGAAAAGCCTGAGCGGGCTCTCGCGGGCGGGAGGCGCATGCGCGGTTAGTGCCAGCGGCGCGAGGCGGCCCGCGGGGAGTAGGCAGGGAAACCCCGCGGGCTGGCGGCCGTTAGAGCAGGGAGTAGGCAGGGAAACCCCGCGGGCTGGCGGCCGTTAGAGCGGCTCACTTCGGGCCCCGACACCGTCAAACCTGAGAGGGGGAAGTAGAGAGAGACAGAGAGGGAAGAGGAGAAGGAGAGAGAGGGAAGAGGAGAAGGAGAGAGAGGGAAGAGGAGAAGGAGAGAGAGAGAGGGGAGAGAGAGAGAGAGAAATTTTTGGAGCTTCAAGCCTGCCTGCAGCGGGCCTGGAGACCAGCACCGAGTCCCCCCTGCGCGAGGGTGAGGAGGAGGAGGGGGTTGCTAAACACAATATAAAACTGAAATAAATTGTTCATTAATTCCCTAACACATCATTAAAATATTTACCTTAGTTCCCTAACACACAGAAAGTGTGGGGGAAAAAGTCGTGAAAAATCAAGATGGCGGCCACTCACCTCGGTTCAGAAGGATAAGGCCCGCCCACACACGCACCGATTGGTCGACCGGTCAGGTCACCGAAGCGTAGGATTGGTCAATCGTCGAGTCACTCGACACTCAACTGTCGGACGGCACGCGCCAGGAACCCGCCGTCCGATTGGTGGACCTCGACGTCACACGGTCGCTAATGAGATGCTAATGAGCAGAACGCTGAACGTTTTTCGGATACCGCGGGCGGGATTTTTGTGCGGCCGAAACGTAAATACGCCTATGACCGGTCCGGAATCGCAAGCTTTCTTTTGAGGCGACGCGCGCGTCGGTACGCTCTGTAACTTTCAAACGTATAGAACACAGACAGACAGACAGACATCGGGACAGACATCAGGACAGACAGACAGAAGAGCCGCTTTATATATATAGACTAGCTGGGGGAGCCCGGCAGTGCCGAGGCTTTCCCGAGGGCATGTTGTTGTTGGAAGAGAGAGAGGGAGCGACTGTGGGGAAGAGAGAGAGGGAAGGAGAGAGAGAGAGAGGGAATGAGAGAGAGGGAAGGAGAGAGAGGGAAGGAGAAAGAGAGGGAAGGAGAGCGAGACAGAGAGAGGGAAGGAGAGAGAGAGAGAGGGAAGGAGAGAGAGATTGGGAGTGTGAGAGAGAGAGAGATTGGCAGTGTGAGAGAGATTGGGAGTGAGAGAGAGAGAGATTTGGAGTGAGAGAGAGAGAGATTGGGAGTGTGAGAGAGATTGGGAGTGAGAGAGAGAGAGAGATTGGGAGTGAGAGAGAGATTGGGAGTGTGAGAGAGAGAGAGATTGGGAGTGTGTGAGAGAGAGAGATTGGGAGTGTGAGAGAGAGAGAGATTGGGAGTGTGTGAGAGAAAGAGATTGGGAGTGTGTGAGAGAGAGAGATTGGGAGTGTGTGTGAGAGAGAGATTGGGAGTGTGTGAGAGAGAGAGATTGGGAGTGAGAGAGAAAACCGACCGTTCAAAGCAAAACAGCGGCCGGGGGATCGGAGCCAGAACAGCGCAGGAAAACCCGGGAACAGAGAGAGAGAAACCGGGAACAGAGAGAGAGAACTCCAAAACAGGGAGAGAGAGAGAGCAGAGCCCGAGCAGCAACCGGAGCACGGAGCCTGAAGCCGGAGAAAGGCCCGAGGAACCGGGCCGAGCGAGGCACCGGAGAGAAGGAGAGCGAGCAGCAACAGGAGTCGACCCAGACCGGGAGGAACGGCCCGAGCCAGTCAAAGAGGCGAGTGGAGAGGTAGGGGTGCCGGATCGGGTCGGGCCTGGAGAGCGAGCAAGCCCGGGGCCTGAAATCCGAGAAACTCCGGGGTCGGAGAGACTCGGCCGGGCCGGGACTGCACAGCCGAGCCGAGGGGCTGGGACCAGGGCAGAAGCCCGGAGAGAGAGCAAGCCCGGGGCCCGAAACCCGAGAAACTCCGGGGTCGGAGAAACTCGGACAAACACCGGGCCGGGACGGGACTGCACAGCCGAGCCGAGGGGCTGGGACCAGAGCAGAAACAGCCTGAGACCGACGCGAGGAGAGAGAGGAAAACTCCGGGTCCGGAGGAAAAAAGCTATACCTAGATCTACCTAAATTTAGTTAACCTAGAAAAAGAACAACAAACCCGAAGAAAAAAAAAAGAAAAAAAGAAAAAAAAAAAGAAAGAAAAAAAAAAGGAATAGAAACCAGAGAGAAACGATAAACAACCCGAACCAGGAACCTGTGAGAGAGAGAGAGAGAAACTTTTAAGAGCAGCTATATCAAAGATGAACCCCTGAAAAACTCTCAATTTTGGACCTAAAAGTGGGATAAGGTGGAACACGACACAAAAAAGAGAAAAAAAGTTATCTACCTGAGACAAAACAAACGACTACAATGAGCAGGGAAATGAAATATCCTGAGCAATGCACAAAAAATAAAGCAAAGGAAAAACACAAGGACATAACACTAAAAAGTAACCCAGAGGTCCTCTACGTTGACTATACCACACACAAAGGGATTAAGACGAAGAACAACCTCATATTCTACACCGACTCCATTCCCTCATGGAAGGAGACTTTACAAAAATACTACGCATACGTCTCCAGCGAAGGTATTGGCAGTGGAGGCAGACTGAAAATATGTAAAGATGGAAATCTAGATAAAGATGACCCCCTGCTAACCATAAGCTACTACAACAAAAAAGGAAAGATCATGATACAGGGGAATGTAGAAAGTCTGGACTCCTTCGAAAAGGAATTCCCCCAGCTGAAAACTAAGGCAGACACAAATAGGACCAATGGACAGGAGGCAAAAGAGAATCGAACAGAGGATGATGAGAGCCAAGCGGAGGAAGAAGAAGAGAGTCCAGCAGAGACACACACCTCCCTGACCATCTCCACCCCCCCCCCACACCTCTCAACGCAAACAAACTGCTGAAAGAGAGTCTGTCCAAACTAGAACTCGAATTCAACGAATACAGAGAAACACAGACCAAGAACTGGACGGAGGAACTCAAACAGCTGAAAATGGAAAACGAGTCCACCATCCACAATCTGAGAAAGACCGTAGAGGAACAAATAAATAAGATCCAAGAACTCCATACCCAACTAAACAAAATGACGGAGGCCGTAGAAAGGCTCAGCAGGCAACACAAACCTCTTAAGGTCCAAAAAACAACACACACAAGGACACAGAACCCGTCGGATGCCACCCCACACGAGGACACACCGAAAGCCACAAACCCCGCTCCTGCCACACAGCTCACCACAGAAACCCAGCCAACAACCAGCCCTCAGTCGAGTCCTGCCCAGACTACCGCTACCCAGTCCTCACACACAGGGACGCAGAACCCGTCAGATGCCCCCCCACACGAGGACACACCGAAAGCCTCAAACCCCGCTCCTGCCACACAACATATCCCAGAAACCCAGCCAACAACCAGCCATCAGTCGAGTCCTGCCCAGACTACTGCTACCCAGTCTGAAAAACCAGCCCCTCAGGCGGTCCTGCTGACCGACTCCAACGGAAAGTTTCTGGACCCCCAGAGGCTGTTCCCAGGTCATCAAGTCCTGAAAAAATGGTGCAGCAACACAGAACATGCAATGAAGATCCTGAACAAAGAATCCCTTGGAAGCCCCAAATGGCTTGTGATCCACACAGGCACAAACGACCTACGCACCCTACGGGAAGGCACTGCTAGGGCGGTGAGCAGGATGGCGGAAAAGGCCAGCAAGGAATTCCCCGAGGCGCGGATCGTGATCTCCACACTACTGCCCAGAAAGGACACCCCAGCCTATATAATCCACAACACCAACAGGGAGATCGACACGAGATGTTCTGTCTTCCCCAACGTCTACCTGGCCCATCATCCAAACATCAACACAAGGGACCTCTATGACGAAATACATCTACTCAAACAGCGGATGTGGGTCTTTGCAAAAAACCTCATAAACACTGCCAAAAGACGCAGCCCTCCCACCCCCTCTACCATTGGGAGCCGTAACCCAAACAGGACCACCAATGTCCCCCACCCCCCTTTACAAAACCAACAACAGAACCCAAGACCCCCCTCTAGACCACAGACTGTAGACCAAGAACTGAGAAAGATCATGACGATGCTGAACAGCCTGATAGAAAGCCGGAGAAATTATTAATATTGTTATTTATCATTATCATTATTGTTATCTTATCAGTATTATTACTACTATTAGATAGATATATGTGCATGCCTCATGAAATTTATACTAAATCATCATTTAGCATTATAGAAAATAGTGTTTCCACACTCATCCCACAAAATAGGTCCATTTTATTTCGTTTTATTGAACTATATAAATGCGTTCTTTCCACATAAGCTGCTGGAATATCCAGGGCCTCCGCTCCTCAACTTTTGGGATGAAGAGTACAGACCCTGAATTCCTAAAAGCTATAAAAGACATTGATATAATTGTGTTAACAGAAACATGGTGCCAAAAGGACATGCCGACCCACTGTCCCCCAATGTACCATGAAATTATTGTGCCTTCAGTAAAGAACATTAAGACACGCAAGGGCAGAACCTCCGGGGGAATCCTGGTGTGGTATAAAGGAGAACTGAACAAACACATCTCACCGATAAAACAGGGAAAATCACACGTATGGCTAAAATTAGATAAAAATATAGGAATAGAAAAAAACGATGTTTACTTATGTGCGATCTACATACCTCCAATAGAATCGCCATATTTTGAAGAGGAGATATTTGACACTCTCCACATGGAAATCAGCCATTTCCAGGCCCAAGGAAAGGTGCTACTATGTGGGGACCTAAATGCAAGGACAGGATGTGAACCTGACTTCATAGACCCACAGGGCAACAACCATGTGTTTGGCCAGACCCCTCTATATGTCACACCAGCCATCGCAAACCGAAACAACCTCGATTGTGAAATAAATAAAAGCGGTAGGGAGGTAGTGCAACTCTGCCGAGCCTTAGGCCTGTACATAGTTAACGGTAGGTTCAGAGGGGACTCCTTAGGGAGACTCACATATTCCTCAACTCTTGGGTCTAGTGTGGTGGATTATACAATCACTGACCTGGACCCCTGCGATATCAACGCATTCACTGTCAGGCAGCAATCCCCCCTCTCAGACCATAACCAAATAAATGTGTACCTTAAACTTTCTGCCCAAACTACAGACACAAAAAAGGAACCCAGTAAGCTACATAAAATAAACCAGACATACAGATGGGCCCCAGACAGTGGAGATAAATTCATCACAGCACTAAATTCACCTGATCTCACAAGTAAAATTTCAAAATTTAAAGAAAATCTATATGAGATCACCAGAGATGGGGTAAACATGGCCATAGAGGATATAAATATGATCTTTCATGAGGCAGCTGTAAAAGCCGACCTCGTGAAACAGAAGAGGAAGAGTCACAAAAGACAAAATAAAAATAAGAAATGGTTTGACCACGAATGCAAAAATGCCAGAAAAGACCTGAGAAAAATATCAAACCAAAAGCATCGCCAACCAAACAATCCGGACCTACGTACTAGATACAATGAAACCCTCAAAAGATATAAACACACCATTAGGAACAAAACACAAAACTATACCCACAAAATACTAGAAGAAATTGAAAACTCCACCAACCCAAAACAATTCTGGGAAATGTGGAATAACCTGAGTACAACACAATTGCAAGCATTACCAATCCAAGATGGCGACATCTGGAGAACACATTTTGAAAACCTCTACAAAGACATCCCAATAAACGAAACAAACCCAAGTCAACATCAGGTCACAGAAAAACTCCACACATTAGAAGCAACAATCAAAGACAACCAAAACCCTCTAGACTCCCCAATCACATGGAAAGAAATGGCCACAAAAACAAAATCTCTCCACCTAAAGAAAGCCTGTGGCCCAGACAACATCAAAAATGAAATGCTCAAGTTCAGCAATATGGAGATGCAGGGTGCGGTACTCAAATTATTCAACATCATATTACGTTCAGGCTGTTTTCCCGATATCTGGTGCCAAGGACTAATCTCCCCCATATATAAAAGCGGAAACAAATCAGACCCAAATAACTACCACGGCATCTGTGTCAACAGTTGTCTAGGGAAGTTATTCTGCAGTATTCTAAATAGTAGATTACTTGATTTTCTTAACAAACATAATATCCTCAGAAAAAACCAAATAGGCTTTCTTCCAAAACACCGCACCGCCGACCATATCTATACCCTTCACACCCTCATTGAAAAACATATACACCAAACAAAAAATGGGAAAATATTCGCCTGTTTCATCGACTTCAAGAAAGCCTTTGACTCTATATGGCACGAAGGGCTCTATTATAAACTTCTTCAATGTGGAATAGGGGGCAAAGTCTATGACCTTATTAAATCAATGTATCTGAAAAACAAATGCGGGGTCAAAATTGGAGACAAACGCACCGATTTCTTCACCCAGAGAAGAGGCGTCCGGCAGGGCTGCAATTTGAGCCCGACCCTGTTCAACATATACATAAATGAATTAGCAGACATGCTGGAGCAAAGCGAGTCACCAGGTCTCCGTCTCCTAGATGGAGAAGTGAAATCCCTGTTCTATGCGGACGACCTGGTTCTGCTGTCTCCCACAGAACAGGGATTACAGCAACAACTAGACCTACTCGACAAATACTGCCAAAATTGGGCTCTAACAGTAAATCTAAAGAAAACCAACATCATGATTTTTCAAAAAAGGCCCAGATGTCAGGAAAACAAATACCAGTTTACCCTCAGTGATACCACTATAGGACACACTATGAGCTACACCTACCTTGGTCTAACTATTACAGCATCAGGGAGCTTCAGCATAGCAGTGAATGCACTAAAAGAAAAAGCCCGAAGAGCCCTATATGCAATAAAAAGAAAATTCTACAACATCCAAATCCCAATCAAAATCTGGCTCAAAATATTTGACAGCATAATCCTGCCCATTGCACTGTACGGTAGTGAAGTATGGGGCCCGCTAAATCACCAAAGCTACACTAAATGGGAAAAACATACAATAGAAGCCCTACATGCAGAATTCTGCCGAAGCATCCTTCGCACCCAAAGGAAAACGCCAACAAATGCATGCAGAGCCGAACTAGGCAGATACCCACTGATAATAAACATCCAAAAACGAGCACTAAACTTCCTAAATCACCTCAAATCTAGCTCCCCAGACACCCTTCATTTCAAAGCCTTTCAGACCCAAGAGCTAAACCCAGAAAAGAGTCCCCTGAGTCAGCTGCTACGGAAACTAAGTACTCAGCCGGACCCTGACCAGCCCCAGACCAACACAGCCGCCCAAACACCAATCCGAGTGAACCAAATCATTAAAAAATGCAAAGAAACCTACCTGGAACATTGGAACAAAATAACCGAAAGCCAAAGCAGATTAGAATGTTACCGGGCCCTAAAAAGAGAATATAAACTGGCAGACTACCTCACGACCATCAGAGACACAAAACAGAGACAGACCCTCACCAGGTACAGACTAAGCGACCACCAACTGGAAATTGAAAAAGGCAGATACAAGAAATCCTGGCAGCCTAGAGAGAATAGAATATGCGATCAATGTCTGGCTGGCGAGGTTGAAACAGAAATGCATTTCCTCCTAAAATGCGAAAAATTCAACACATCAAGAAACATATTATTCAACAAGCTAAGCCAAACAACCCCAGATTTCAAGGAATTGGATGATCTGTCAAAATTGAGATTAGTCCTAGGAGAAGGAGACAGACCATACCTTGGGGCCAAATATGTAACAACATGTCACAACCTGAGGACTGTTTAAAATTAAGACTGTTTAAAATTAATATTGAACGTACCAAATGAAGTACAAAGACTGTTTAAAATTAATATTGTTTAAAAGTAATATTGTATGTACCCAACAAATGTCAAATCGATTGACACCTACAGAATGTTGGAAAACTGTACCTTTTTGCTATGTAAGCTTTGGCAATATGGTTCTCTGTAAACTTTCATGCCAATAAAGCATTTTAATTGGAATTGGAATTGGAATTGGGAGTGTGAGAGAGAGAGAGATTGGGAGTGAGAGAGAGATTGGGAGTGTGAGAGAGAGAGAGATTGGGAGTGAGAGAGAGAGAGATTGGGAGTGTGAGAGAGAGAGAGATTGGGAGTGTGAGAGAGAGAGAGATTGGGAGTGTGAGAGAGAGAGAGATTGGGAGTGTGAGAGAGAGAGATTGGGAGTGTGAGAGAGAGAGAGATTGGGAGTGTGAGAGAGAGAGATTGGGAGTGTGAGAGAGAGAGAGATTGGGAGTGTGAGAGACAGAGAGAGATTGGGAGTGTGAGAGAGAGAGTGGCAGATACCCACTGATAATAAACATCCAAAAACGAGCACTAAACTTCCTAAATCACCTCAAATCTAGCTCCCCAGACACCCTTCATTTCAAAGCCTTTCAGACCCAAGAGCTAAACCCAGAAAAGAGTCCCCTGAGTCAGCTGCTACTGAAACTAAGTACTCAGCCGGATCCTGACCAGCCCCAGACCAACACAGCCGTCCAAACACCAATCCGAGTGAACCAAATCATTAAACAATGCAAAGAAACCTACCTGGAACATTGGAACAAAATAACCGAAAGCCAAAGCAGATTAGAATGTTACCGGGCCCTAAAAAGAGAATATAAACTGGCAGACTACCTCACGACCATCAGAGACACAAAACAGAGACAGACTCACCAGGTACAGACTAAGCGACCACCAACTGGAAATTGAAAAAGACAGATACAAGAAATCCTGGCAGCCAAGAGAGAATAGAATATGCGATCAATGTCTGGCCGGCGAGGTTGAAACAGAAATGCATTTCCTTCTAAAATGCGAAAAATTCAACACATCAAGAAACATATTATTCAACAAGCTAAGCCAAACAACCCCAGATTTCAAGGAATTGGATGACCTGTCAAAATTGAGATTAGTCCTGGGAGAAGGAGACAGACCATACCTTGGGGCCAAATATGTAACAACATGTCACAACCTGAGGACTGTTTAAAATTAAGACTGTTTAAAATTAATATTGAACGTACCAAATGAAGTACAAAGACTGTTTAAAATTAATATTGTTTAAAAGTAATATTGTATGTACCCAACAAATGTCAAATCGATTGACACCGACAGAATGTTTGAAAATGTACCTTTCTTTGGCAATATGGTTCTCTGTAAACTTTCATGCCAATAAAGCATTTGAATTTGAATTTGATTTGAGATTGGGAGTGTGAGAGAGAGAGAGATTGGGAGTGTGAGAGAGAGAGAGATTGGGAGTCTGAGAGAGAGATTGGGAGTGTGAGAGAGAGAGACTGGGAGTGAGAGAGAAGATTGGGAATGTGTGAGAGAGAGATTGGAGTGTGAGAGAGAGATTGGAGGAGAGAGAGAGATTGCGAATGTGGGAGAGAGAGATTGGGAGTGAGAGAGAGAGAGATTGGAGTGTGAGAGAGAGAGATTGGGAGTGTGAGAGAGAGAGACTGGAGTGTGAGAGAGATTGGGAGTGTGAGAGAGAGATTGGAGTGTGAGAACGATTGGGAGTGTGGGAGAGAGATTGGGAGTGTGAGAGAGAGATTGGGAGTGTGAGAGAGAGATTGGGAGTGTGAGAGAGAAAGGATTGG